>NC_061509.1:258859040-258897525 GCF_022539505.1 Lolium rigidum
ATGTCTCTACTATCCTTAATTCTTGCATAGAATGCTAGAGTAGGAATCCTTATATCCTTGATTATAAAGAGAGACACATTAATGCACAAGAATGCACTCACAATTTGCGGGAACTCGTGGAAGAAGAAATTGATGAACTCTGAAAGCTCATTGGATGAAAAAGAGGAGGAAATTGATGAACCTGAAAGCTCATTGGATGAAAAAGAAGAGGAGAGCGACGAACAAAAGGAGGAAGAATGGATTAGCTACCCATGCCAACCTTCTAATGAGAGTAACTCTTTATCTCTTACACTATTTGATTGTCCTCCATGCTTACCGAAAGAGGTTGAATGTTATGTTCCTGTGGATTCTCTTGAAATAGTACCTATGAGTAATACTTGTGAGAATAATTATGCCACTGTTATCTATGATAATCCATGCTACTTTGATAAATCTTATGATAATGCTTTGTTTGTGCTCGATGTCGAAATGCATGGTACTAAAGAATTTTGTTTGGCAAATGTCTATGATAAAGCTCTAGATGATGGTCCTATGTTACTTGATAATATTAATTGTACTACTAATGAAAATGGGATTGGAGAGTTCTTGACTTATTCTATGAGTCCCATATCTATTGAGATTGATCAACTACCGTGTTATATTATTAATAAAAGTAAGTTTGAAAGTTTTAATTCCACTATTCTTGAGATTGATAAAAATTATATGTTTGTGGATCATGAAAAGTATGCTGCATGTGATAATTATATTGTTGAGTTTATTCATGAAGCTACTGAAAATTATTATGAGAGAGGAAAATATGGTAGTAGAAATTTTCATGGTGCTAAAACACCTCTCTATATGCTTAAAATTTTGAAGTTACTCTTGTTTTATCTTCTTATGCTTGTCACTTTGTTCTTCATGAATTTATTTGTGTACAAGATTCCTTTGCATAGGAAGCATTTTAGACTTAAATGTGTTTTGGATTTGCCTCTTGATGCTCTCTTTTGCTCCGAATACTATTTCTTGCGAGTGCATCATTAAAACTGCTGAGCCCATCTTAATAGCTATAAAGAAAGCAACTTCTTGGGAGATAACCCATGTGTTATTTTGCTACAGTACTTTGTTTTATATTTGTGTCTTGGAAGTTGTTTACTACTATAGCAACCTCTCCTTATCTTAGTTTTGTGTTTTGTTGTGCCAAGTGAAGCCTCTAATCGAAGGTTGATACTAGATTTGGATTTCTGCGCAGAAACAGATTTCTATCTGTCACTAATCTGGGCTGTTTTCTCCGCAGGTAACTCAGAAAATTATGCCAATTTACGTGCGTGTTCCTCAGATATGTACGCAACTTTCATTAGTTTTGAGTTTTCTGATTTGAGCAACGGAAGTATTTATTTAAAATTCGTCTTTACTGGCTGTTCTGTTTTGGCAGATTCTGTCTCTGTTTTTTGCATTGTCTCTTGTGGACTTTAAGCGAGGTTTTCTAGACGTGGAGAGCTGTAGCTAATGTTTTATTGAGTTCTTGCAATGTGCCACTACAGGACCAAGGTGGATTCAAATTTTTTGAGTACTAACCCCTCTAATGAAGTTTATGAGAAGTTTGGTGTGAAGGAAGTTTTCAAGGGTCAAGAGAGGAGGATGATATATGATCAAGAAGAGTGAAAAGTCTAAGCTTGGGGATGCCCCCGTAGTTCATCCCTGCATATTTCAAGAAGACTCAAGCGTCTAATCTTGGGGATGCCCAAGGCATCCCCTTCTTCATCAACTTATCAGGTTTCTTCTATTGAAACTATATTTTTATTCGGTCACATCTTATGTGCTTTACTTGGAGCGTCTGTATGTTTTATTTTTGTTTGTGGTTGAATAAGATCGGATCCTAGCAATCCTTGTTTGGGAGAGAGACACGCTCCGCTTTTTCATATGAACACTCGTGTTCTTCGTTTTACTTTTAATGTTCAATGATAAAAGTTGGAAGCTATTGCACTTATTTATATTTGGTTGAAAACGAGAAAATGCCTCATCATGTCTTGGATAATTTGACACTTGGCAATTGTTTTGAGCTCTCAAGTAGATCATGATTAAGTTTTTTCATGTAGTTTAAACCTATTAGTGGAGAACTACCGTAGAGCTTGTTAAAATTGGTTTGCATAATTGATCTCTCTTAAGGTCTAGATATTTTACTGGTAAAAGTGTTTGAGCAACAAGGAAGACGAGTGTAGAGTATTATAATGCTTGCAATATGTTCTTATGTAAGTTTTGCTTGTACCGGTTCATACTTGTGTTTGCTTCAAATAACCTTGCTAGCCAAAGCCTTGTATCGAGAGGGAATACTTCTCGTGCATCCAAAACCTTGAGCCAAAACCTATGCCATGTGTGTCCACCATACCTACCTACTATGTGGTATTTTCTGCCATTCCAAAGTAAATTGCTTGAGTGCTACCTTTAAACAATTCAAAATGCTTCTCAATTTGTGTCAATGTTTTATAGCTCATGAGGAAGTATGTGGTGTTTATCTTTCAATCTTGTTGGGCAACTTTCACCAATGGACTAGTGGCTTCATCCGCTTATCCAATAATTTTGCAAAAAGAGGCTGGCAATGGGATTCCCGAGTCCCAAATTAATTAACAAAAATAGACACTCCTCCATGGTATGTGATTGTTGGACGGCACCCGAGGATTCGGTTAGCCATGGCTTGTGTAAGCAAAGGTGGGGAGGAGTGTCATCATAATGAAACTAAAATAAAAAGGTACTCCTTCATGGTATGAGATTGTTGGCAGGCACCCGAGGATTCGGTTAGCCATGGTTTGTGAAAGAAAGGTTGGAAGGAGTGCCACCCAAAAATAAAAATAATTCATGGGAGCCGCTCTTGAAGGTTTGTCCGGTAAGGGGGTTAGAGTACCCATTACCATTCATTGACAACAACAAACACCTCTCAAAACTTTACTTTTATGCTCTCTTTATGTTTTCAAAACCAAAGCTCTAGCACAAATATAGCAATCGATGCTTTCCTCTTTGAAGGGCCATTCTTCTACTTTTATGTTGAGTCGGTTTACCTACTTCCTTCCACCTTAGAAGCAAACACTTGTGTCAAGCTGTGCATTGATTCTTACATACTTGCATATTTGCATTCATCATATTACTTTGTGTTGACAATTACCCATGAGATATGCATGTTACAAGTTGAAAGCAACCGCTGAAACTTATATCTTCCTTTGTGTTGCTTCAATGCCTTTACTTTGAACTTATTGCTTTATGAGTTAACTCTTGTGCAAGACTTTTGATACTTGTCTTGAAAGTACTCTTCATGAAAAGTTTTGCTATATGTTATCTATTTGTTAGCAACTATAGATCATTGCCTTGAGTCACTTCATTCATTTCATATGCTTTGTAATAGTATGATCAAGGTTATGTAATTAGCATGTCACTACAGAAATTATTCTTTTTATCGTTTACACCGCTCGGGACGAGCAGGAACTAAGCTTAGGGATGCTGATACGTCCCCGACGTATCCATAATTTACGTCGTTCCATGCTTGTTTTATGACAATACTTACATGTTTTGCTTGCACTTTATAATGTTTTTATGCGTTTTCCGGAACTAACCTATTAACAAGATGCCATAGTGCCGGTTCACGTTTTACTGCTGTTTTTGGTTCCGAGAAAGGCTGTTCGGGCAATATTCTCGGAATTCGACGAAACGAAGACCAAACCTCCTATTTTTCCCGGAAGCGTCCGAACACCGAAGAAGAGTCGGAGAGGGGCCGAGAGGGCCACCACACCATAAGGCGGCGCGGCCTGGCCTGGGCCCGCGCCGGCCTGTGGTGTGGCGCCCCCAGGTGCCCCCTGCGCCGCCTCTTCGCCTATAAAATCCCTTTCGACCTAAAAACACCGTAACTCTTGACGAAACTCCGAGAAAGACTCCGGGGCGCCGCCGCCATCGCGAAACTCCAATTCGGGGGACAGAAGTCTCGTCCCGGCACCCTGCCGGGCGGGGAAGTGCCCCGGAAGCCATCTCCATCAACGCCATCGCCTCCATCATGCTCCGTGAGTAGTTCCCCCATGGACTACGGGTTCTAGCTGTAGCTAGTTGGTATTCTCTCCCCCATGTACTTCAATACAATGATCTCATGAGCTGCCTTACATGATTGAGATTCATCTGATGTAATCGGTGTTGTGTTTGTCGGGATCCGATGGATTGTTACATTATGATTGTCTATCTACAAAGTTTAAGAAGTTATTGTTGCTGCAATCTTGTTATGCTTAATGCTTGTCACTAGGGCCCGAGTGGCATGATCTTAGATTTGAGCTCTATACTTATTGCTTAGATTGTATCTACAAGTTGTATGCACATGTCACTCGTCCGGAACCAAAGGCCCCGAAGTGACGAAATCGGGACAACCGGAGGGATGGCGGTGATGTGAGGATCACATGTTTTCACGGAGTGTTAATGCTTTGCTCCGGTGCTCTATTAAAAGGAGTACCTTAATATCCGAGTAGTTTCCCTTGAGGCCCGGCTGCCACCAGTCTGGTAGGACAAAAGATGTTGTGCAAGTTTCTCATTGCGAGCACATACGACTATTATTGGAAAACATGCCTACATGATTAATGATCTTGATATTCTGTCTTAATGCTATTTCAATCCTATCAATTGCCCGACTGTAATTTGTTCACCCAACACTTGTTATTGGAGAGTTGCCACTAGTGTAGATAGCTGGGAACCCGGTCCATCTTTCATCATCATATACTTGTTCTACATGTCAAGCTGTTTTACGGTGCCATTGCTCTCATATTACTATTACTGCTGTCTGTGTATTCTTGTTACTATTGCTCTCATACCACTGCTACTTTCACATCACCCCTGTTGCTAGTGCTTTTCCGAGTGCAGCTGAATTGACAACTCAGTTGTTAAGGCTTATAAGTATTCTTTACCTCCCCTTGTGTCGAATCAATAAATTTGGGTTTTACTTCCCTCGAAGACTGTTGCGATCCCCTATACTTGTGGGTCATCAATCCTCCTCCTCCCGCGAGCCGACGCCGGAGTGGGACCCGAAGGAGGCCCACGCGGCCAACATCCGCCGCGCCATCGAAGCCGGGGATGAGCCCAGCCACGACTTCTCCATCTGGTCAGAGGACGACAAGTCCTCGACCGACGGGGAAAGCGACCTCCGCTTCCTCGCCGACGGGGAGACGGAGGAGGAGAGCGATGACGATCGCTTCTCCTGTGATGACTTCACCCTCTCCGAGGAGGAGGAGGAGGAGGAGGAAGAGGAGGAGGAGGAGGAGGACGACACCTCCTCCGACGAACCGCCGGCCAAGCGCTTCTGCCCCTGGCCGGGGAACCTCAGCGACTTCGACAGCGACGACAACGACGCTGACGAGGAGGACGAGGACAACGAGGGTCCTGCCGGCGGCCGCTACAGCAGCGACGACGAGCCCGCCGGGAGTAGCGCCGACGACGGCGGCGACGACGGCGACGACGAGGGCAGTGACGGCCCGTAGATAGGACCCTTAGCATAGGATCAGTAGTAGTAGATGGGGCAATGTATCCCCTTAGTACCTCCTTTTGAGAGCAATCAGCTCTTTATGTAGGAAATCTCGTTTATCAATGAAGAATTTCCCCAATTTGATTTTGCCGATTTCCTTCATGCTAATTTAGCCGATTTCCCCTCATACTGACTCTGCCGATCGTCACTTAGCCAATGCTCAATGAGCCGATGGCAACGCATCGGTCCCTCATAATCCGTCCTTCATCTCTTCGACTACGGAGTGATCGTAAACTTGGTCAATGCTCAATAAGCCGATGTCAGCGCATCAATCCCTCATGATCTATCCTTCATCTTTTCGACCGATGAGTTTGAGCTCTGATGGATCACCACCTTTGAAGAAGATTGCGACGCAGGACTAGCCGATGACAACCCAATCGGCTTCCAAAAACAGAGCATCCACCAGGCCAACTGCCCCCCGAGCCTCAGTCGAGGCGAAAACAGTGATGAGGACACGTAATTCAGACAAAAGGACCTGAGCTCGATCATATCTGAGAAAGCTATCATATAGAGCCAGCCAGAGCCGATCACCCCTCTTCCGTTGAAAGCCGATACTGCAGATGGTCACCAGCGGCTTTAGAAACCAAAACTCCTCTGACAAGGTTGTCTCGTACGCCAAAACTCCTCTGACACAGAGTTGGAGGTCCTCGTGTCTTGAACACGCAACTGGTAGATCCCATGAAATTTGTGCTAGAGTCGATGGCTATGCATCGGCTTTGTTCCTTAGTTCTAAAGTCGATGTCCGTGCATCGGCTGTATATCATGAAATTTTTTTTTTACGGGCCGATTTTCCTATCGGCCCCCAATGTCTCACTGCACATGTATCGCACATGTTCATCTGATTAGGTGCCCCCCGAGCCGATTCTGCCAGGTAACTGCTGATATCGGCTCTGTGGTTAGCCAAGGCACTATATGTGAACGTCGGCTCTGTTAGGACCAGTGTGGACTTCTTTCAGCTCATCAGCCGACGTAAACCCATTGCCCATTAGATCGACGTTGAACTCAGGCAGAATGTATGGTGAGGATAATTTTGGCCGATTGCTGGAATCGGCCTCCATGTTGAAATGCTTAATGAAGGTTTTGCAATGTTCCTTCATAGATCCTTGGGGCCGATCACATGGATCGACCTCGCCACGTTTGTCCATAGACGTTGCTCTTGTTACACGGTCAGGCCGGTGGATAAAACCAACCTAACCCCGTCCTTTGTCACGTCGATGCGCTCGCAGTCGTCCAAATTGATGCCTGAGAGTGGCTCTTGGCCTGATGTCTCCCAAACGTTCATGCCAGCCGTTGAAATCTCGGCTGAATCATCTGCGTGGACGACTTCCACTTCATCTCCATCCCATCGTATTAGGCATTGGTGCATCGTGGATGGAATGCAACGATTGGCGTGGATCCAATCTCTCCCTAGTAGGACAGCATAAGTGCTCTTGCCTGTCGACAATAAGAGAACGTCGTAGGGACGGTTTTCCTTCCTACGGTCAGATCCACGTTTAGAACACCTTGTGCGTCAGATGCTTGGCCGTTGAAATCGCTCAGTGTCACATTGGTCTTGATCAGATCCGAGCTAGAGCGTCCCAATCGACGTAGCATGGAGTATGGCATAATGTTGATCGCCGCTCCGGTGTCCACCGAGCATCTTGTTGACGGGCTGCCCATTGATGTAACCTCGCAAGTACGGGGCCTTCGGATGCTCGTAGCTTCTTTCTCGTGGCTTCTCAAAGATGACCGGCCGTGGGCCGCAGTCAAGTTGTGCCACAGGTGCTTCGTCTAATCCTGGAGCACTGAACTCCGTTGGAAGGATGAACACCATGTTCGTGCCAACCGATGTCTCATCATCGGCTTTCTTTTATCTGGGGCGCCACTCTTTCCTTTGTGGCCGACCTTCTTCGTCCAGGGTTCGCTGAATTTTAGCGGCCAGATCAGGCCGCGCCTTCCTCAACGTGTGCAGGTATAACCTTTCGGCTTCCTCCAACCCACGTAGTCGCTGAACCCTACGCTTTTGGGAACGGCTGAGCCCATCGAGGCACCACCTTGGCCGATGATACTTGTCTTCTTCATCATCGTCCTCTAGTTCCTCGAGATCTTCTACCCGAGCGGACTCAGCGTGCTTGTTCCGAGGCGGGAGAGGCCCTAGACGTTTGAACACGGAGACGTTAGCTGCATCCTTCTTCTTTTGTCTACATTCTGGACAGTTGCTGATTGTAGGCAATCGGCTCATTCCTGAATCCCAGCAGTGTCTGAAGAAGGGGCAGTCCCAGTGCCTGTCCACGTCGTCTTGCTCTCTCGACTTTTCCTTGGCGTGGCGCTCATATCTCTCCTCGTCGCGATCATGCCGACGGTGTCTCCTGGCGTCCCTAGCCAGATGATCTCTTTCATCATCGTCGTTGTATCGCCGGCGTTGGTCGTATTGAGCCACATACTTGTTGAGGAGGTGATCAGAGAGAGGTCGCTGATATCTTACGTTCCTCACTTCTCCCTCTGTGATGTAGCGCTTGCCATCGTGACGGAGCCGATCGTGTGGAGCGGCTTCCTCTGTATCCTTGCTATGAGAGCAGCTGCCCTCATCTCCGTCCTTACCAGAGTGGTGCCCAGGTCCTACCATGTTGATATTGCGCGAGAATCCTGGTTGGCACCATCCAGGGTAAGTGTACTCCACCATGTTAACGGCGGGGAAGGGGTGTGTGTCGACCTTCATGGCGTACTGGCTGAAAATTAGACGCCCTTGTTCTATCGCCATTTGGACCTGCTGACGCCACACCCTGCGGTCGTTGGTGGCGTGGGTGAACGTGTTATGCCACTTGCGGTATGGCTTTCCGTTCAGCTCTCGAGCCGTGGGGATCTTGTGGCCTTCGGGTACCTTTAGCTGCTTCTCCTTGAGTAAGAGGTCGAAAATCTTCTCAGCTTTGGTCACGTCGAAGTCAAACCCTTTTGGAGGACCTTGTGGCTTAACCCATTTACGGGACACGGGGCTTGCCCCCGAGTCCATTCAGCCATTGCTACCTCCCGATCTCCCGCAACACCTTCATCTTCATCGGCCTCAACCGGGACCACCGCACGCTTGAATTTATCCCGGTATACATCCGGGTGGCGCTCGTTCATATGCCGACGGCTTCGCACCATGTGCGCCGGTGAAGTGTAGTACGCTTGGGAGGCCACGTCCTTGATCGATGATGAGAGACCCACCACCGCCAACTCGGTTGCTTCTTTTTCGGTCACATGAACCGAATAGCATCGGTTCCTAATGGTCCTGAAGCGCTGGACGTATTCGACACTTGTTTCCCCGCGCTTCGTCGTACTTGTGCTAGATCGGCAATGCCAGCCTCGGAAGCCTCCGAGTGATGCGCACGTGGAACTGCTCTTCCAAGCTGCTTCCAAGTCCGGATTGAGTTTGGTGGCAGCGATGTGTACCACCCGAAAGCCGATCCTGTGAGGGACTGTGCGAAGAACCTCACGCGCAGTTCGTCGATGCTTGAGATCGTGCCCGAGCTGTGCCAAATATCGGCTCACATGCTCGATGGAGCTGGAACCATCCGATCCATTAAACTTGGTGAAATCGGGGAGCCGATATTTGGGTGGTAGCGGGATCAACTCGTACTCGTTGGGGTATGGCTTGGAATAGCCGATTGTCCTCCTTTTCGTCATCATGCCGAGCTCGGTCTTTCGGGATTGTACAGATCTGATCCGCGGTGATGGCTGCGGGCGTCGAACTCCGAAGATTCGCCGGGGTGGCATACTTAGCCGGCCATGCCTGCTTTCCAGTTCTGAGCCAAGCTGCAGGAGCTGAGCTCGGAGGTTTGTCGGAGTGGCATACTTAGCTAGCCACGTACGCTTCTCAAGATGCTGTTCCCGAAGTTCCTCCTGCTGTTCGGAAGTCCCTGCTTGTTGCGGCTGGTTCGAGAGTGCCCGATTCTTGCGGTCCGGCACGTATGCGCACGTGTATCCGTGAGGGATCTCCTTAGGCGCCTCATGCAAGAATTGGTAGTCACTAGGGTCACCACCGATCTTGTAGACGACGTATGCCGATGAACTCGGCACTTCTGGTGCTGCCAATGCAAACGGCAGCGGTGGACGGGACTGGAGTGGCATCTCTCCTTGGTGAGTCCCCAGAGCTGGTCCGGACGGAGAATACTGATGGCTCATGATTTCCTGGATCACGCGCAGAGCGACACGCTCCAAAGTGTTCACCAGGCTCTCAGAATGGCGGTGCAGCGAATGAGCCACCATGAAGTTAATCTCCTGACGCAGGGACCTGGTGCGTTCTTCTGACGGGGTGGACAGGTCCACTCCATCGAGCGCGCCTTCAGGTGAGAACCCTTTCCACCTGATGTCATGTGAGCGGGTTCTGTGAAAGGAGCCGATGAGGTCGGCTTCGAGGACCGCTTTGATCTCGTCATGCTTCTTCTTGAGCTCCTCGGTCAGATCCTCGTACTTGACTGGAGTGCCTTCTGCCATCTCAGATGTAGATGGCGATGCGGTTGATGTCGACGATTGTCCCACCGAGCGTGCCAGAATGTGTTGCGGTCAGAAACCCACCGGCGGGCAGCGACGAGCAACACAGTAGAGTGATGGCGTGTATTTCACACGTTCGTTGGGCAACCCCAAGAGGAAGGTATGATGCGCACAGCAGCAAGTTTTCCCTCAGAAAGAAACCAAGGTTTATCGAACCAGGAGGAGCCAAGAAGCACGTTGAAGGTTGATGGCGGCGGGATGTAGTGCGGCGCAACACCGGAGATTCCGGCGCCAACGTGGAACCTGCACAACACAACCAAAGTACTTTGCCCCAACGAAACGAGTGAGGTTGTCAATCTCACCGGCTTGCTGTAACAAAGGGTTAACCGTATTGTGTGGAAGATGATTGTTTGCGAGAGAAAACGATAAAAACAAGTATTGCAGACAGATTTGTATTTCAGTATTAAAAGAATGGACCGGGGTCCACAGTTCACTAGAGGTGTCTCTCCCATAAGATAAAAGCATGTTGGGTGAACAAATTACAGTCGGGTAATTGACAAATAGAGAGGGCATAACAATGCACATACATGGCATGATAAGTATAGTGAGATTTAATTGGGCATTACGACAAAGTACATAGACCGCCATCCAACCGCATCTATGCCTAAAAAGTCCACCTTCAGGTTATCGTCCGAACCCCTTCCAGTATTAAGTTGCAAAGCAACAGACAATTGCATTAAGTATGGTGCGTAATGTAATCAACAACTACATCCTCGGACATAGCGCCAATGTTTTATGCCTAGTGGCAACAGCACAACACAACCTTAGAACTTTCTGTCACTGTCCCAGGTGTCAATGCAGGCATGAACCCACTATCGAGCATAAATACTCCCTCTTGGAGTTAAAAGCAAAAACTTGGCCGAGCCTCTACTAGTAACGGAGAGCATGCAAGATCATAAACAACACATATGTAATAACTTGATAATTAACATAACATGGTATTCTCTATCCATCGGATCCCGACAAACACAACATAGAGTATTACGGATAGATGATCTTGATCATGTTAGGCAGCTCACAAGATCCAACAATGAAGCACAATGAGGAGAATACAACCATCTAGCTACTGCTATGGACCCATAGTCCAGGGGTGAACTACTCACTCATCACTCTGGAGGCGACCATGGCGGTGTAGAGTCCTCCGGGAGATGAATCCCCTCTCCGGCGGGGTGCCGGAGGAGATCTCCAGAATCCCCGAGATGGGATCGGCGGCGGCGGCGTCTCAGTAAGGTTTTCCGTATCGTGGTTTTTCGCATCAGGGGTTTCGCGACGGAGGCTTTAAGTAGGCGGAAGGGCAGAGTCGGGGGCTGACGAGGGGCCCACACCACAGGGCAGCGCGGGCCCCCCTTGGCCGCGCCGCCTTGTGGTTTGGCCACCTCGTGGCCCCACTTCGTATGCTCTTCGGTCTTCGGAAGGTTCGTGGCAAAATAGGCCCACGGGTCTTCGTTTCGTCCAATTCGAGAATATTTCGTTACTAGGATTTCCGAAACCAAAAACAGCGAGAAAACGAAGCGGCACTTCGGCATCTTGTTAATAGGTTAGTTCCGAGAAAATGCACGAATATGACATAAAGTGTGCATAAAACATGTAGGTATCATCAATAATATGGCATGGAACATAAGAAATTATCGATACGTCGGAGACGTATCAAGCATCCCCAAGCTTAGTTCCGCTCGTCCCGAGCGAGGTAAAACGATAACAAAGATAATTTCTGAAGTGACATGCCATCATAACCTTGATCATACTATTTGTAAACATATGTAGTGGATGCAGCGATCAAAACAATGGTAATGACATGAGTAAACAAGTGAATCATAAAGCAAAGACTTTTCATGAATAGTACTTCAAGACAAGTATCAATAAGTCTTGCATAAGAGTTAACTCATAAAGCAATAAATCAAAGTAAAGGCATTGAAGCAACACAAAGGAAGATTAAGTTTCAGCGGTTGCTTTCAACTTGTAACATGTATATCTCATGGATAATTGTCAACATAGAGTAATATAACAAGTACAATATGCAAGTATGTAGGAATCAATGCACAGTTCACACAAGTGTTTGCTTCTTGAGGTGGAGAGAGATAGGTGAACTGACTCAACATAAAAGTAAAAGAATGGTCCTTCAAAGAGGAAAGCATCGATTGCTATATTTGTGCTAGAGCTTTTATTTTGAAAACATGAAACAATTTTGTCAACGGTAGTAATAAAGCATATGAGTTATGAAAGTTATATCTTACAAGTTGCAAGCCTCATGCATAGTATACTAATAGTTCCCGCACCTTGTCCTAATTAGCTTGGACTACCGGATCTTTGCAATGCACATGTTTTAACCAAGTGTCACAATGGGGTACCTCCATGCCGCCTGTACAAAGGTCTAAGGAGAAAGCTCGCATTTTGGATTTCTCGCTTTTGATTATTCTCAACTTAGACATCCATACCGGGACAACATGGACAACGAGATGATGGACTCCTCTTTAATGCATAAGCATGTGGCAACAATTATTATTCTCATATGAGATTGAGGATATGCGTCCAAAGCTGAAACTTCCACCATGATTCATGGCTTTAGTTAGCGGCCCAATGTTCTTCTCTAACAATATGCATGCTCCAACCATAAAGGTGGTAGATCTCTCTTACTTCGGACAAGACGGACATGCATAGCAACTCACATGATATTCAACAAAGAATAGTTGATGGCGTCCCCAGAAACATGGTTATCGCACAACAAGCAACTTAATAAGAGATAAAGTGCATAAGTACATATTCAATACCACAATAGTTTTTAAGCTATTTGTCCCATGAGCTATATGTTGCAAAAGGTGAATGATGGAATTTTAAAGGTAGCACTCAAGCAATTTACTTTGGAATGGCGGAAAAATACCATGTAGTAGGTAGATATGGTGGACACAAATGGCATAGTGGTTGGCTCAAGGATTTTGGATGCATGAGAAGTATTCCCTCTCGATACAAGGTTTAGGCTAGCAAGGTTATTTGAAACAAACACAAGGATGAACGGTACAGTAAAACTCACATAAAAGACATATTGTAAACATTATAAGACTCTACACCGTCTTCCTTGTTGTTCAAAACTCAATACTAGATGTTATCTAGACTCTAGAGAAACCAAATATGCAAACCAAATTAGCAAGCTCTAAGTGTTTCTTCATTAATGGGTGCAAAGTATATGATACAAGAGCTTAAACATGAGCACAACAATTGCCAAGTATCAAATTATCAAAGACATTTTAGAGTTACTACCTGTAGCTTTTTCCAATTCCAACCATATAACAATTTAACGAAGATGAAACTTCGCCATGAATACTATGAGTAGAGCCTAAGGACATATTTGTCCATATGCTACAGCGGAGCGTATCTCTCTCCCATAAAGTGAATGCTAGGATCCATTTTATTCAAACAAAACAAAAAACAAAAACAAACCGACGCTCCAAGCAAAGTACATAAGATGTGACGGAATAAAAATATAGTTTCAGCGGAGGAACCTGATAATGTTGTCGATGAAGAAGGGGATGCCTTGGGCATCCCCAAGCTTAGACTCTTGAGTCTTCTTATAATATGCAGGGGTGAACCACCGGGGCATCCCCAAGCTTAGAGCTTTCACTCTCCTTGATCATATTACATCATACTCCTCTCTTGATCCTTGAAAACTTCCTCCACACCAAACTCGAAACAACTCATTAGAGGGTTAGTGCATAATAAAAATTCACATGTTCAGAGGTGACACAATCATTCTTAACACTTCTGGACATTGCATAAAGCTACTGGACATTAATGGATCAAAGAAATTCATCCAACATAGCAAAAGAGGCAATGCGAAATAAAAAGGCAGAATCTGTCAAAACAGAACAGTCCGTAAAGATGGATTTTATTAGGCCACCAGACTTGCTCAAATGAAAATGCTCAAATTGAATGAAAGTTGCGTACATATCTGAGGATCATGCACGTAAATTGGCTTAATTTTCTGAGCTACCTACAGGGAGGTAGACCCAGATTCGTGACAGCAAAGAAATGCTGGAACTGCGCAGTAATCCAAATCTAGTACTTACTTTACTATCAAAGACTTTACTTGGCACAACAAAACTCAAAACTAAGATAAAGAGAGGTTGCTACAGTAGTAAACAACTTCCAAGACACAAATATAAAACAAAAATACTGTAGTAAAAACATGGGTTGTCTCCCATAAGCGCTTTTCTTTAACGCCTTTCAGCTAGGCGCAGAAAGTGTATATCAAGTAACATCAAGAGACGAAGCATCAACATCATAATTTGTTCTAATAATAGAATCATAAGGTAACTTCATTCTATTTCTAGGGAAGTGTTCCATACCTTTCTTGAGAGGAAATTGATATTTAATATTACCTTCCTTCATATCAATAGTGGCACCAACGGTTCGAAGAAAAGGTCTTCCCAATATAATGGGGCAAGATGCATTGCATTCAATATCCAAGACAACAAAATCAACGGGGACAAGGTTATTTTTAACCATAATATGAACATTATCAACTCTCCCCAAAGGTTTCTTTTTAGCATTATCAGCGAGATTAACATCCGGATAACGAGTTTTTGAATGGTGGCAAGTCAAGCATATCATAGACTTTCTTAGGCATAACGAAATACTTGCACCAAGATCACATAAAGCATTACAATCAAAATCTTTGACTCTTATTTTAATGATGGGCTCCCAACCATCCTCTAGCTTTCTAGGAATAGAAGTTTCAAGTTTTAGTTTCTCTTCTCTAGCTTTTATGAGAGCATTTGTAATATGTTTTGTGAAAGCCAAGTTTATAGCGCTAGCATTGGGACTCTTAGCAAGTTTTTGTAAGAACTTTATAACTTCAGAGATGTGGCAATCATCAAAATCTAAATCATTACAATCTAAAGCAATGGGATTATCATCCCCAAGGTTGGAAAAAATTTCAGCGGTTTATCACAAGCGAGTTTCAGCGGTTTTAGCGAGTTTCGGGTAATTTTGCGTGCTTTGCACTAGGAGTAGAAGCATTGCCAACACCAATTATTTTACCATTGATAGTAGGAGGTGCAGCAACATGTGAATCATTAGCATTGCTAGTGGTGGTAATAGTCCAAACTTTAGCTACATTTTTCTCTTTAGCTAGTTTTTCATTTTCTTCTCTATCCCACCTAGCACGCAGTTCAGCCATTAATCTTATATTCTCATTAATTCTAACTTGGATGGCATTTGCTGTAGTAACAATTTTATTTTCAATATCCCTATTAGGCATAACTTTCGATTTCAAAAGATCAACATCAGAGGCAAGACTATCAACTCTAGAAACAAGAATATCAATTTTATTGAGCTTTTCCTCAACAGATTTGTTAAAGGCGAGTTTGTGTACTAATAAATTCTTTAAGCATAGCTTCAAGTCCAGGGGGTGTATTCCTATTATTGTTGTAAGAATTCCCATAAGAATTAGCATAACCGTTACCATTATTATAAGGATATGGCCTATAGTTATTACTAGAATTGTTCCGATAAGCATTGTTGTTGAAATTATTATTTTTAATGAAGTTTACATCAACATGTTCTTCTTGGGCAACCAATGAAGCTAATGGAACATTATTAGGATCAACATTAGTCCTATCATTCGCAAGCATAGACATAATAGCATCAACCTTATCATTCAAGGAAGAGGATTCTTCAACGGAATTTACCTTCTTACCTTGTGGAGCTCTTTCCGTGTGCCATTCGGAGTAATTAACCATCATATTATCAAGAAGCTTTGTTGCTTCACCAAGAGTGATGGACATAAAGGTACCTCCAGCAGCTGAATCCAATAAATTCCGTGAAGAAAAATTTAGTCCTGCATAGAAGGTTTGGATGATCATCCAAGTAGTCGATCCATGGGTTGGGCAATTTTTAACCGAGAGATTTCATTCTTTCCCAAGCTTGAGCAACATGTTCATTATCCAATTGTTTAAAATTCATTATGCTACTCCTCAAAGATATAATTTTAGCAGGGGGATAATATCTACCAATAAAAGCATCCTTGCATTTAGTCCAGGAATCAATACTATTCTTAGGCGAGAGATAGCAACCAATCTTTAGCTCTTCCTCTTAATGAGAAAGGAAACAATTTTAATTTTATAATGTCACCATCTACATCTTTATACTTTTGCATTTCACACAATTCAACAAAATTATTGAGATGGGCAGCAGCATCATCGGAACTAACACCGAGAAAATTGCTCTCGCATAACAAGATTTAGTAAAGCGAGGTTTAATTTCAAAGAATTCTCGTTGTAGTAGCGAGGTGGAGCAATAGGTGTGCATAGGAAATCATTATTATTTGTGCTAGTGAAGTCACACAACTTAGTATTTTCAGGGTTGGCCATTTTAGCAATAGTAAATAAAGCAAACTAGATAAAGTAAATGCAAGTAGACTAATTTTTTTGTGTTTTTGATATAGCAAACAAGACAGTAAATAAAGTAAAACTAGCAACTAATTTTTTTGTGTTTTGATATAAGTGCAGCAAACAAAATAGTAAATAAAATAAAGCAAGACAAAAACAAAGTAAAGAGATTGAGAAGTGGAGACTCCCCTTGCAGCGTGTCTTGATCTCCCCGGCAACGGCGCCAGAAAATATGCTTGATGGCGTGTATTTCACACGTTCGTTGGGCAACCCCAAGAGGAAGGTATGATGCGCACAGCAGCAAGTTTTCCCTCGAAAAGAAACCAAGGTTTATCGAACCAGGAGGAGCCAAGAAGCACGTTGAAGGTTGATGGCGGCGGGATGTAGTGCGGCGCAACACCGGAGATTCCGGCGCCAACGTGGAACCTGCACAACACAACCAAAGTACTTTGCCCCAACGAAACGAGTGAGGTTGTCAATCTCACCGGCTTGCTGTAACAAAGGGTTAACCGTATTGTGTGGAAGATGATTGTTTGCAGAGAAAACGAGTAAAACAAGTATTGCAGCAGATTTGTATTTCGAGTATTAAAAGAATGGACCGGGGTCCACGAGTTCACTAGAGGTGTCTCTCCCATAAGATAAAAGCATGTTGGGTGAACAAATTACAGTCGGGTAATTGACAAATAGAGAGGGCATAACAATGCACATACATGGCATGATAAGTATAGTGAGATTTAATTGGGCATTACGACAAAGTACATAGACCGCCATCCAACTGCATCTATGCCTAAAAAGTCCACCTTCAAGGTTATCGTCCGAACCCCTTCCGGTATTAAGTTGCAAAGCAACGGACAATTGCATTAAGTATGGTGCGTAATGTAATCAACAACTACATCCTCGGACATAGCGCCAATGTTTTATGCCTAGTGGCAACAGCACAACACAACCTTAGAACTTTACATCCTTGTCCCGTGTGTCAATGCGGGCATGAACCCACTATCGAGCATAAATACTCCCTCTTGGAGTTAAAAGCAAAAACTTGGCCGAGCCTCTACTAGTAACGGAGAGCATGCAAGATCATAAACAACACATATGTAATAACTTGATAATTAACATAACATGGTATTCTCTATCCATCGGATCCCGACAAACACAACATAGAGTATTACGAGATAGATGATCTTGATCATGTTAGGCAGCTCACAAGATCCAACAATGAAGCACAATGAGGAGAATACAACCATCTAGCTACTGCTATGGACCCATAGTCCAGGGGTGAACTACTCACTCATCACTCTGGAGGCGACCATGGCGGTGTAGAGTCCTCCGGGAGATGAATCCCCTCTCCGGCAGGGTGCCGGAGGAGATCTCCAGCAAACCCATCATAAGAAAGAAATAGGCAAATAGTGTATGTGTTACAACTACCCTTAATAGCTACTTGGTATTTTTGTTACAATGCCTTAAAAGCTAGATTACATGTTCATCTAATTTTAAAATCATATATTACCCACACAAAAAAAACGAGAGGAAAATGGAATATGAAAGGGAAAGGAAATAAAAAGGTTAAAACGTAAAATTGAAATGAAATAAAATGGTAAAGAGAAATGGGAAAATGAATAGACAATTAAATAAAACATTTTTTTTTGCAACATAACGTATCTAAAAGGGAAATCTGCCTTTTGTTAAGCTGACACACCACATCACAATACGTGGGCGTCACACAATGAGCATCAAATAGGGATTCATGGTTTTTTCTACTCTAGATTTTAGTTTTTCTCCTTTTGTTGGATAACACGGGTTACTAGACAACGAGGTCCAGTTTATGTAATGATAAAATAGGCATGTATATGGGTAGGGATAAAACCACTCCATGGACAGGCAAGCCAAATTCAGATCTTTTAATCCCTTCTAACCATTCATGCAAATAATTAGTAGTCTTAAATCTTCTAAAATCTTTAATTTACAAAAAATAGTACTAGATGTAGTTACTCTTACGTGTGTATATGTAAAATTAAGTTACTATTACTCATAACAAAGATTATGAAGTTATAATATATTACCAGTTAGTTGTATATATAATATCTTGTATGTATTATGAATAATTTTCTTGAACATACTATGTATGTATAAAAAGAAGGTAGTTCAAAATATTTCAATATATATATGTGTTGAGTTACAAAATTTTCATGGACATACTATGTATGTATAAAAATAAGTTATTACAAAATATTTCCCATAGTTTACAATGGAAAATCGTAGAAGTAACATATGAATATAATAAAAATGATAAAGTAGTTTATGAACTATCATATGGTAGTATATGAGAGGTGGGAGTAACTACACTCTAGATAGTATGATGTATTTTCTATACATATTAGGAAAAATTCCAAGTTTCTTCATATACTAACTAGAGTTCATCATATAGAAAACTATAACAATTGCACAAAAGAAAGATATAGTTCAAATATTTTAAAGTTCCCTATTTAGATCCACCTTTTGCATCTTACCATTCCTCCAAAAACTCGACGAAGGATTGACAAAAGACCAAACATGTGCAACCTAGAATAACCTCAAGTGTTTTCAAGAATTGCTTTAGTCCTATATATATGTTGGACTAAGTGACAACCAAAACTTGTTGAACACCTTGAGGATAGGGACACATGTTGTGTAAGGCAGGTTGCTAGATTGCTAATTTCTCCATTTAATTTTATGGAAGAAGTTTGGGAATACAAACAAAGAAAACATGATGATCTCAAATTTATGAACTCGTCAATATCTAGTATGGAGTATAACACTGCCCAATGCTAGTATGGCACATGGATTTACAAGTGAAAACAATACCCAAAGAAAAGAGCTACAAATACTTTTATTGACAGGCTATATGTTAAGTTAGAATATCTAATATGCCAATTGCACATAGTGGTCGCAGTTTTATACTAAGTGGTCATATCCACTAGGTCAGACCTACCTCTTGTACAAGAAATATTTTATCAATCATCTACGATGTGATCTTGGAATTGTTACGCTGCCTCACAGTCTCATCGTTACTAAAATTGAAGATAAATTATATTTGCTTACATGATAGTTTCAGGTGGATTAGAAGATAGAAGATATAGGTAGTTTATCATGGGTTTGGATAGTGGGAGGTATCAAAGAGGCATACACCATTCTTTATGTGCCAAGAATTATTTAAAGATATATCTTCTTTATTTATATGTTCAAATACATTATAGTAAGTAAAGGAAGTGATTCTATCATACCCATCATAACCTAGACTACTAACTTATTCATGTATGGCATACAAGCCTCCAAGATTTTTTTAATTATGTTGTGTTGTGTATGCTCGATCTCTCGATCAAATTGTTGCACATGCATGCAGATTATTCTCTTTATGAAGTGCCCTGATCTCTAGTTTTACTTGTTATATCTCATCCCAATGTTCATTCTTAATTCCTTCTTCTTATAAGTTTTCACTATCAGTTGTTTGAGTTGGGATGTAGATAGGCTATCTTAAAGAACAATTTAAAAATGACGTACGAATTCCGGATACATTTTTGTAAAACATTCATGGAGCCACATGTTTGTGCACTGACTTGTGATGTATAATTTATTAGTATGAATGATCTGACTAAGAATACCGAAGCAATAGAGTCAAAATAAATTTGTAGCCAATAATCATCAACAATGTATAAGTTGTATTTAGTCACTAACAAGGTATTTTATATGATGAAGCTAATATATTTAGTGCTATATTAATATGACAATTTTGTTTGCATAGTTACGCCCATTGAGTGATGCATTCTCCTTACCAAGTGTGTTGAATAGTCTTAATATTTAATTTGATTCTATTACTGAGCATTAGTGCTCAGCATTCTAAGTGTGAACCTCATCCATCTTACCTAGTATATGCGTAGATGGATGATATCCCAATTTGTAGTCTTGGATAGCCGTTGAAAAATTTCCATGTCATGACGTTATATTCTTTTAAACATCCAAATTATAGTATATCCCATAAATTCTTCTACATGGTGTTCTAGAAAAAGTAACCCCAATAAATATTAATTTAATCTACATGGAGCATAGGCCAGCATGATGCAACATCCGTATCATGTTTGTTATATTTAGCTTAGGCTACATAGAAAGAAAATACATCGTACTTCTCTCATAATGGTGCATAGTACTATCAGATGTGGTAACACAAATCTCATATAATACCATGTAATTGTACATATATTTTCCAAATAGAAGTATGTGAAAATAAGTACGCCCATGGTCCTGGCACATGTTTGAAGACCGTGAATATGTTAGCAGTGGGGCAACTAATCGTTCCCTTGTAACTAGAAACAAATGCATGCAATCATTACGTAAATGTGATTCTTTTTTTGAATTTTTAAAAATATATATCCAACCATGTACCAGATTAGCAATATGTTTTCACTATTGGTTTAATCATGACGATATATTCAAAATTAAATCACATGTTGATAGTTTTTGACAATTTTTATATCAATAATTGTCATATTATAACATTCCTTTACTAACTTATCCATAAATTATAGCTACTTGGTTGCCCGACTACATAACGGCATTGTCCTTTCGCTTAACACTTGCTTGCATTTTTAGGTATAATATCATAGCTTACTTGTTGATAACAATTCAATACTAAATTTGTCGCTATACATGTTAAAATATATAAATTATTAACACTACACTATTATCATGTAGCCATTTTCATTTATTATGGTAATGATTATACCATAACATGGTGATTGATGGCGATAAAAAAATCCAGTGACACAAAACACCATGAGATCTTGTTTTCAAGCATTCACAAGATGAACTCAACTATGAAGATTACTAACCCGATTAACTAGTTTCGATAAATAATTCAGTTTTTTGGAGTTAAATAATTAATGTCAAGCAAATTTTCTCTATGCATGCACCTTTTCTACATAGTAAAAACATCATACTGAGGCATGATAAGGTAACACTTATGAAATGGTACTTAATTTTTTCTGATTTTCAATAGTGAATTACATGTTTTATCCCTTAGTTACTTAAGGTAACCTTTTCTACATAGTAAAAACATCATGATGACATAGGGCGTTGGATCGACACATAGTCGGAAGGTGCAGTCCTCGTGATACTATCTTTGGGACAAACGAGGATATTTACACATATAGACGAGATACCCTTTTAAGGAACATCGCAATGGTGCCACCATCCACACAAGATCTTGCGTTCGTGAAGCAGGTAGCTTTATCTCACATTCAACATATATGTATGTTTAAAGTAGTGTTTGGTGTTGTGAATTTTGTTTCATATATGCATGTTCGTATTTCTCGGAAGATTTAGCCACTCTATCCTAAATTAGGGGATTTTGTTAGTAGCTCAAATTACCCGCACTGCAACATTTTGTTGCAGACCAACACGAGATCTTGCCTAGATGGCATGCCATCACTGTCTTTTTGACATGAATCCATGTATCCCGTGTAAATACCCTCTCATGACCGCCATAAGTGTCTAGGAGAAGTACATCTCAGAGTTGTTCACCGAGTAAACACTTCACGTCGCCCTGACTAGCGGGACGTACGAAAAATTTCAGAATGCTGAAAAGGGGTAAAAACAGATACATGGTTTCTTAAATGGTGCAACCTTGAAGAAATTTTCATAATGTCACAAATGTATAAGTAGTGGGCAAAAAAAGGAATTCACAATTTCCAAAAACCGTCGTACTGAAAAAAAAAAGGTCTCTATATGAAGGGGAAAAAAACTGCACATATAACCCTATTTAACATATCGGTAATGCTACACATACGGACGTTTAGCTTACGGACTCACGATGGCGCAGCACACAGGGAGGTCGTTTCCGATTTTTCAGCAACGAATCAAATCTGAACCAACCGGTATATTACACATCAGCCTGTAACTCTTTCCGTAAGCAAATAATCCGTACGTTTAGGATTACCGTTAACATATTTACCTAGGAAGCCTTATTATCCATATTCCATAGTAACAAATAAATAATGAATCAATCGGGGCTGTACAAATCAGGGGATCGCACGATCCACGTAGACAGCAAATTATCATGCAAAGCCTGTATCCGGCCGAATGGTCGACAGGACGACGGCGGAACAGCCTCCCCTCGCGTCCAAACATATACAATCACGCTTTCCCGATCCCGTACGTGTCGACTAGTAGGGCTTCATGCCGACGTAGTTGCCTGGCGGGTTGTACTTGCACACGGCGATCGTGCCTTTCCCGCCGGGGCACGGCGCCATGGCGCACCCGACCTTGGTGGTGCCGCGCCAGACGACCTGGGTGTAGTGCCCGCACGCCCCCCGGGCGCCGCTGCAGGTGTTGGAGCCGTGGTCGTACATGGCCCGCTCCTTCGCCACCCACGCCGCCACCACCGTCTCCGGCGCCCACCGGCCGCTGCCGCTGCCGTAGAAGAGGTTCTCCCCGAACGCGCCGTGCGAGTGGACGAGCGCGCAGCCGGTGCGCGCGCGCAGCAGCGCGTACACGCGCGCGTTCAGCTCCAGCGCCGCGCTCCACGCCAGCGGCGGCACGCCGACCGCGCGGCGGGCCGCGTTGTGTGGGGCTAGGTAGCGGGACGCCTGGGCCTGGCTGCTCTTCCTGTAGCCCCGGGCGTCGGCTCCGTCGGCAAAGAGGAGGAGCGCGACGGCGCCGACGAGGAGGAGGGTGGCGACCCCGACGGGGACGCGGCGTGGACGCGGCATTTCGGTGGCGAGCTTTCTTTTGGTTTTGTGATGATGACCAGGTGCAGTTGACCTGCGTAGGTGTTGTTCGTGTGATGTATGTACTGATGTATATCGTGGTATATATATAGTATAGGAGCTTGGCGTCGGAGAATTTCTATGCTGGGCAGCTGTTGGAGCACAGGGGTGGTGCCCATGTTGGATGCCATGGAATCGAGGAAGATAAGGTCCACGCCAGCTTGCTTAGCTAGCTAGCAATACGCGTTAATCAATCTGCTCCTATATGTTTGTTGCGTGATCTGGGGTGCAAGAATAGACATTATATGGGGATGTAAGGATCCAGTGATCCTCTGTCTGCCAATCCATGGCGAGAACGAACGAACTGATGGGAGAACAAAAATTATTGCCGTCTCCAACAGCATCGTGGAGCATTGCCGAGTCCTTGCTCGTGGAGGTGGAGCCGTGGAACCTATTCATCGCTCATTGCGAGCCCCATCTGGGGCGCCGCAGAGGGGAAATATTGGTTGGGCCGGCCCATTACTAGCGATGGGCGTGCTTTCTCTTCTCGGGTTTTTGTGCGTTCGGATGCGTTTTCTGTTTCCTGTTTTTCTCGGTTTTTCATTTTCTGTTCGGATTCTTTTCCGGTTTTCCATCTTCTCTTTTTTCTACAATCTTTATTCTAATATGAACAACCAAATTTTTTTCCGGTTTCTACAAACTTTGAAATCTGAATAATTTTTTTAAATCCAACCAAATTTAAATTTAAACATTTTTAAAATTTGAACATTTTTAAAACTGAACATTTTTAAAATTTGCACAGTTTTCAAATATGATTTTTTTTAAACTTAAATTTTTTTCAACTCTGAACATTTTTCTAGTTTGACCATTTTTTGAATTTGAATACTTTTTAAATCTGAACATTTTTCAAATCTGAACAATTTTCTAATTTGAACATTTTCAGTTAAACTTTTTCAAATTTTGAACAGTTTTCAAATTCAAACATTTCATAAAAGTTTTAATATTTTTCGAAACGAAACAACCAGAAAAACACAACAGATAGCATGTAGCGATGGTTCATCCCGAACGAGGCAGCTCGTGCAAGCACGAGAGATAAATAGGCCCGGCCCAGGTGGTGTATCCTTGAGCGATATGGTCCGAACAGATCACTTAAAGCGATGTATAGAACCTCCCAGGTGGAGCCGTGGAGGTGGGTCACGGTGCATTTTGAGTTGTTCTGCACCATCCCGCTAGGTGATACTTTTTTTTTCTTTTCTGTTCATGAGCCTCCTATGTGCACGCCCCAGCGTTTGGGCTAAGAAACACGGGAAGAAAAAGAAAGAACGGGCGTAACGAATCCAGGATACCCAACAACCATTAACATTTTTTTATTTGATCATCATGGAGGGAGAGTTTTTGTAAGGGGACCATGGAGGGTGCAACCAAGGTTGCGGCGCAAGCGCAACATTGCAACCGGTGCACCCAACTTGAAAACACCTGTTAAAAGTTAACACAAATGCTGAAACTAATTCGCATAAAGATAGAACAAATATTTTTACCGTCTCACAAATTTCAAGTTCATTCGAATCACGATGAAGGAAACCAAAAAGACAAATGAGTAGTAGCTATTTGAAACTAGGCTGTGAGTTGACCTCATTAATGTTGTAATAACTTTTTTTTCAAGTTGTGGCTCAAAAATAAATTTGGAAAGTTGGGACATCATAACCGCACATTATACCTCCATCCCGGTTTATAGAACTTGCACACATTTTTAGGTCGTCAATTTAACCAACGTAGTACAAAATATATACTACAAGATATATACAATTAGAAAGTTTAGATCATGTACTTTTAATGATATAATTTTTGTAGTGTAAAACTTATACTATAGTAGTTAAATTGACGACCTTGGAATACGCGTAGGTCCTGTAAACCGGGACGGAGGGAGTATGTGCTAGTTTATTTTCACTCATGTGTTTTTTATGTGTGGTGCACCGGTTGCACCACAAGTTTGCATGCACCGGATAACCCTCGCGTATATGCGATAGCATATGAACGACTTTTTGTTTTCCATTTCGGCTTTCCCTTCTTTCCTTTCTTGTTGTTTTATTATTTATTAGATTTTAAATTTATTAGACCTATATAATTTAGTTTGGTAGAAAACTTACAATTTATATATGGAAGCTTATTTCTATTGTATATAACTTTCTCATGAGTTAGGTGGACATAGTTGTTAAGTAGTGAAGACGTTTTATGGAACAAATTATTTTCCATATATATCGATAAAAAATATCTAGAAGTTTCATGGAAATTTTATTAATTAGAAATACTAACAATTTATTATACATGAACATTTTTCATATAATGAAAGTGCATGGATACCCCATGTATGATTTTTGGAAATTAGTGGAAATCCTTATGGACTGATACTTGCATTGAGTTATATTTGTAGGATTTATCCATAGGCCACACTTGAACCATTTGTTGGCGCCAAGGTTGAAATAAGAAGATAATGAAGAAGATCAAGCGATGGCTAAGATTTTAAAAGGGTGATCTGAAGAATGGACATGTGTGATTTGAGCCTATTGGAAGCATGTATTGGATAATAAGAAGATTGTGTGAGCATCACGGTTGTAAAGAATGATTCAAGATTGGTCAAGTCGAAGCGCAAATTAAAGATGAGCAATCTAGAAGATATCATATGCTTGAAGCTTGTTGTACATTTGGTGATCTTGGATATCCGAAGATATTCCTAAAGAGAGCTCTCCCATAGTGGAGTATGGGGAGCAATTTGCAAGACTTCACCATTCAAGAACAACCAACAAAGGTCTTCCGTCTTGAGAGGATTAAGATAACTATCATCTTGCTTAAGTTGAATGTGCAAGGAATTTTGTATCCTTGTTATGTTTTCTCTTTTTCTAGTTTCTTGTTGTTTGTTGGGATACCGGGTTTTAGGATCGGTAGTCGTACTATCAATAGGGCCTCTCCAGTGAGTAACTTGATCGTATCGTTCAGAGAGAGCTCAAACATTTTCATACTTGGCATCATATTTCTTGGTTGCTATTTGTATATTATCCATTTTAGGATTTAGAGATTGTGGTTATTTTCATGACAAGCTCTATTTCATCAAAAACGTATTACGTACGCAAAACTTGTTGTGTTTTCGATGTAAGAGGTTTGACAATTTTTTGTGTAGAGAGGTACCACACCTCTATATTACTTGAAAAAACTCCTTTCTGACTGTCATTATATTTCGAACAAAATTAGTTGCATATTAAAGTCTCCTAGTTTGAGTTCCCGTTTTCAATTTTGGAGGTTTTAAGGGTTTATCTTTGTAGTTTGGTCAAACATTTCATCTTGTGTTCTTATGCTCTGTGGCTGTAGATGTTCATATGAATGATGTTGTAGAGCTCGTTGTTGTGATTCCAATGATCCCAAGATCATCGAATTAAGAGTCTGGCTAAGAAAATAGAGACATTTTAGGTTTGTGGTGTCTTCCTAGACAGGCTGGTCTAACATGGGCAGTGAGTCTGACCCGTCGGACTAGTCTGACGCTGGTCTAGGCTAGGTCCGTCTGGGCCTTTTCTTCTCTGGTTTTGGTCAAAACTTGGGGCCGTGAGTGGTCTGATCGGGTCAGACCAAATAGCCTTGAACTGGACCAAGGAAGTAAGGCCAACCATCCATGGAGGTTTTCTCCAATTACAGTTATATTTGGGGGGGGGGGTATTTAAGGGGTCCTCTTCCCCAACGGATCCCAAGTTCTTAAGGCCAGGCCATTTTTCTCATCCATTTTTCACCCTCTTGAGTAGTGGCGTTGCCACACCATCAAGGTTGTGATGTCATTTCGAAGCTGTGGTTTTAAATACATGTGTTTTTAATGAGTTTATAATATATTTTTTCATTACTTATACTTGTATACTAAGGATTTGCCAAAAATGTATGTGGTCAATTGACCACACTGCTCTCTATGTGGCTTAACCACTACTCTTAATCTTCCCTTTTCTCCACTCTCTCCATGATTCGTGCACCACTTGAGGGGAAGAGAGAGGAGATCTGCGTCTCTACCAATCAATCCCTCCTCTTTGTGAAGGGATCCCACTAGATCTAGATCTTGGAGAAATTTGGTGTTCACCTTATTTTTTATTCCTCTATTATTCCCCATAGATTTTTTTAGTTTTGATTGCATTTGGTAGTGATGGTATTGCATTTGGTGCATCTATTTGAGTTCTCCCTTGAGACTAGTGAAGTGAAAGTTCGTGAGCTATTACCCTCAGATGCTTATACCCTGAGATTGTTCCTCTTGGGTTCTCGGACTCTAGGCGTCTTTGTAGCTTTGTGACCTTGGTGATGATTACTTCGGAGCCTCGAATTCAGTTGTGGAGATTACCCCAAGCTTGAGGCATTTTTATTGCGGATTACATGGGAGCCTTGAATTTAGTTGTGGAGATTACCCCAAGGTTGGAGCATTTTATTGTGGATTACATGGGAGCCTCCAACTGAGTTGTGGAGATTTCCCCAAGATTTAATGGGTTCGGTGACCGCTCTGAAGGGTTGCATACTGGATGGAAGATTTCCCTTTTCGTGGAAAGGTTCGAGGAGAATATGGCGCTTGGGGAGCATTCTACCTCCACACAATTCCAAAGGAGAGTAGCACTCCCAAGGTTGTGAACTTTGAGACACATCATCGTTCCTACTTGCCTTAGTTATATGTTGAGAGCCTCCGTGCTTGAAGTTATATATATCTTTCTATCACATAGTTACTTGTGTTCCTTAGCGTAAATAAAAAATCATACTTTTCCATCTAGGAAGCTTTCAAGATCATAATGTTGATCTTCACACAGGTAACCCTAGTATATAGGTTTTGTGCTTGATAAATCATACCCTATTTTTATTCCGTATTTTTTTCAAACCAATATCGTAAAAAAATTAAACAGCCTATTCACACCCCCCCACGCCTCTAGGCGGCATTCATGTGCTTACGTATATGATGGAACATATGTTTGAGGACTTCTTTAAATACCAAGTCTTGTAGATGACAAATCATTTTTATCAATTCTTTAAAAATCTTACTTGAAATACATGGATATCAGTTGATACATCGGAACATTTTTTGCTCAAACAAAGTAAAAGAAATGTACTATGCATTTCTAGACCATGGATGACAACGTATCCAATGTGATTAATGGATCATGCATAATTAAGGGAGATGTTGGGTCTCCAACGATAAATCAATGATCAAATTTTGCACAAATTGGCTCCATCCTGTCGATGGTAACTATTTCAACTAGTTGTGTTGATAGTTAGCCAACTTTTATACGAAGTAAGGAATTTATGTACTCGTTGGTCAAAAACAAAATTAGGTATATGTACGTAGACTACTGCTAAAAGTAGTCCCCTCCCCCTCCAAGATACAAGACCGTTACATTCGCTAGTCTATCACGAACTGAAATATAAACTTCCACAAAATCTTGTTGGGCTACTCGATCTCTCATCCAAGAATTAGGTGTGGTCACAGTGCTTCCTCTTATGTACTTATAACTTCTTGATATTAATGATCTATATAATATAAAAATGAAAATCTAAATTTGTTACAAACAATTATTTTTAAACAATTAAGAATCTACATTCAATAGTCAACTATTACTTCATACCATGTATTGTAAATTTCTTTGCTCGATCAAATTATGAATACTACAATCCATTTAATGATATGTTTTTTTTGCTTTATGAAGGAGCTCATTAGACTTAATACTATTATAATTTGTTACTTGTTTTTACCTTCAACTTTCTGTGTGAAAAGTTCTATTTGTATTGGTGTATGGCATTTGATTTGCAGTGTATGGTAGCCATTGTACATTTTCCATGGTCATGAAGCCGTATTGTTTGCACCCTCCAAAGTATTCTTAACAAGATCTTTTTAAACATGTAAAATGATGTGCACAATCATATGCCATTAAAATAAATTTACGAACCTCACATTGAAGGACACTAATCCTAAAAAAATACATAGATCCATAAAGAGTTGATCCTTTGAGAAAGAAGTCCCTCAAATATTAATTCCACATGAAAGATCAAATATTTCGATGATAGCAGTCATCGTAGATGGATATTTCTGAAGTAAACATCACACACGAGGTTAATAATTTCGTCCATGGTAACTAGACATCACAATTTCCTTAAAAGATCATATTGCCAACTTTTTTTTATTACCACCTGTTTGTGATAACTAGACATCACATACATGTTTTGAATTAAAACTAAGAATAGATTGTTCGGCCCAAGTAAGCAAACCCCACTAGCAACACCCACTTGTGCCGCTATATAAGGAAGTTCTGGAAATCACAGCCCCACCCCACCCATGAAGACTCACCCCATCCCTAAAAAATCAGTCATACCTTACTTTTGCTACCTCCATACCATAAACCCTACTCCCCAGGGTTACCCATCTCTCTTTGGCACCAACGCACTCAGGCCCAAACCACATGTGCCATGCACGTTGAGGAAACCAAGGTAAATCATCCTACAAACTAATATCCAAGCCACCTTACAGTGCCCACGTTTGGAAGCATGCACCATGAACCACATCCAATGCCATACGGAAGTAGGGAGTAAAAAAAAAGTATTTCCCGCGTTCCTTGGCCTTGTCTATCCATACCAATCAATAACCTACTTAGTCACTTCCATGTGTGGCCCCGATCAATCCATTAAACCATAAATTTCCTAATCATTTCCGAAAATTTGTGAAGTATGCAAGTTATAATTATAATGTGGGTTTCATCTTCATTGCCAATATGAATGAGGTTTCTGAAAAGTTCACGTACCTCCTAGGTGGTCTGAAAATTTATTTGTTGTTCCTTTGATGCCACATGGTTTGTATATTTCCGGTGTAACACCATCAACATGCAATCCTATTTTAGCATTCATTCCAGTGCCGCTTAGGTAAATGATCAATTCTTTGCTTCTCCTAAAATAATGTGCCAAGAGGATATCATTTGCATTTTTGAATTTCTTACTAGTAATTTCAATACAAACAAGGGATCCTACATATTTCTCACTTTATGAATTAAGATCAGCCATATGATCAATTGTTCAGCCGCTATGAATCATTACCGGCCTTTGTAGCAACCGACAATGCAGATTATCTCATCACTATTGGAGTATTACGGTGAAACCTTGTGTCGTCAACGACACCAATAGTTCCAATCATGTCATCACCAATTGGTTCTATACAATTCCACACACAAAAATTACAAAGTTACACTTTGGGTCTTGACCGACTAATCTAGGTTTCATCTTAATCTAATAATTAAAATAGGCAAAACTATTTGCCAATTTTGTGATCCTCCACAAGCATTTGTGTAAGATTTTTGTAGAAATTTTGGACAACTAAAAAGGAATGTGGTTGGTATCATCGAGTAAAATAGTTCAACCAAAATTATACCCCTACGACCCCTTTACATAAACAATTGTAACACTATACTGTGAATAAATATATATCATTCTACAAGCATTGTTCTGATACTGGAAATATTTATTGGGAAAGATAGAAAAAATGACACAAAAATTTGGACGGCTGATGGGAAATGAAAAAAAAAACATAGCAGATCAAATACCTTCCCATAACAGGTGATGAAAAATATTGGATAAGTGCATGTCTTCCTATGGTGCGCTAATACTAACCCCAATCGATGAGCCGTCATTTCTTATACTGGAAATATTTATTGGGAAAGACAGAAAAAATGACACAAAAATTTGGACGGCTGATGGGAAATGAAAAAAAAAACATAGCAGATCAAATACCTTCCCATAACAGGTGATGAAAAATATTGGATAAGTGCATGTCTTCCTATGGTGCGCTAATACTAACCCCAATCGATGAGCCGTCATTTCTTATTGGTTGACGGTGGTGGAACAAGGTCCATCCATCTTGGTTGATCGGATATGACATATGATCCATATATTGTCGGCTATACTAGGCCATCAATGATATTCTATTATACACCTCCTCCTCGCGCTGCATTTTATGTTGTCTTATCTTTTCTATATGTGTGAATGGTTCCAAAAAGTGTTCGACTCTCCCAAATTACCATGGCTTTATACTTATATCCCTCATCACACATGGGTGTTTGGGGAGTATTCAACGACTTGACGAGGACACCCACTCATCAGCCAACACCGAAGACCGATGGATAAATCATAAGGAGTCATGCGAAAAAAATCATGATCAAGGGAAGATGAATTGGTGAAAATAGAAGCATACACATCTGTGGCCTTGCAAAGTTTCCATGCAAGATTCAAGATAAATTAGGAGGCACAGTTGCATAACCATATGTGCATTTTCAAATGCATTTCCATGCTAAGACCAAATGGAGTCGATGATGGCTCTTTGACAAGGGATTGTGAATGATAAGCACAGGGAAACAACATATACGACATTTCCCAAAACGTACATATTAGTTAGAGATTTACTAAGAAGAAATAAGAGCGCACATGCACATGTGAACGCTGACATAAATCCTATTATTATATCCTTGACAATGCTATGCTTTCAACTTATGCTCCTTTACTTTGACACAAGTTCATTGTTGAAGGAAATGAATAATTTCCGAGCCTGCAAACAAAATAGCTAAAGAAACAAAGTTGGTGAAACAAGTTTTGAGTTAATCTAATACTTTCAACATTTGCCTTTTTAATTATTGTGTCTCACCACCATACTGTAAGAGCAACGTGATAATGGTCCATACCACTAAAATTTACTTTCTAACTATTTATAAACCTTGCATCATTTGACGGTGTGAAGCCAATGTAATGATCAATTATATTGGAGGTATCCAGACTATTAAAGGTTGTGTGATATTTGAGAAGCTTGTCGATAACTCTTCAAGTTGACTTCTTATTCGCACAGAAAGGCAATGAAAATGCTGAGTCATTTTGAATCTTGGTCTGACCTAGCTAAGAGATTGTATAGATCTTGTTGTAACTTTTAACACTATCCCCCACCCTTTAGGGACCTTTGGTTAAACCATTCAGCTACAAGCTTAGGAACAATGACTACGAGAAATACTTATTGCCTTAGATCTTGCTGATTCGCGAGAGGGAGTCTTTGTTTTCCCCAAATTTGTGCTCTATGATTCTGACCATTTTGTGTGGATTGGTACTGGTTTGTGGTTCTGCAATTGTCTGGACAGCGGGGTGAAGTTCTTACGACTTGAGATCGCCTTCTCCAACGTACGAGACGCATCCAACCTTGGCCAGTTGAAGCTAGTTATTCTGGCTTCTTGGAGCTAGTTATCCTCCCCAATTTCGATTCTACGACGTGAAGATTAGGACAAACCTTGGCATGGATTTCTCTATCGGGTTTGTGTTTTGTCACAACTTCTATAATCACTGGCACAAACGTACTGAAACCCGTAGGTGATGGTTTGTTCTTATGGAACAGTATGAAGGGGCAATGCATGAGAGAACAAATGATGCAATATCAAGCCGTGAAGGTTTGCTGTTCTAGCATGAGCGTGCCCTAATATTAGTGACGCGAAACTTTGTACATCTTGAGGCGATGACTGTGTATCTGATCGGTCACATTGAATGCACCCGCCTGATTTTTCCAGCTACAAAAAACATCTTGTGTTTAGGCAGTTAGGCTGACACGACAGAATTCCTTCACATACATATGCATCCGACCACTGGCGCGCATATGCAATAGAAATAACACACAAACATATGATCTTCAAAGAATATATGGATTAAACCAATAGCACTGAATCACATACATACTTACAAATGTATTAACAAGCAAGTTTAAGATCGACAGATCGAAACATACATGCATATTATAACCTATCAATTGGATCATTGGAGTGTATACGTAACGTAGTAATGTACTGTAACTAGCACACAAACTATTATTGATCATACCCTAACACGAAATCCTGCAGATTAATGGAGTTGCTGCCTTGGAGCTGGAGCTGACTGGCGCCGGTCGTAGGAGCATAGTCGCAAGACGCCATCCACGTCGAGAACCTCTCGTCCGCTCCCACGACGGCACCGCCATCTGGACACTGCAGCTCTGGCAGCGGAGGAACTCCGCCTTGAAAACCTCCGGCCGCGGCTAGCTGCTTGCTGTAGAGGAAGTCGTATAGCTCGTCAACGTGGCCGTAGCCGAAGCCACCACCTACCATTGGTTCCGAGCTCATCTCGACGGTGCTGGACACGTCGGAAGCCTCGCCGGCAGGAGAGCAGAACCCTAGCTTGGATCGCTCCTCGAAGCTACCCGGCACCGGCATGTAGGTCGCGCCCGAGGAAGAGTTGAGTTGCTCCGATTCAGCGGCGGACAGGGTGTGACCAGCGACCAAACTCTGCGATTGGTGGTACGCGCTGAGAGTGGTCGTGGCGACGGCGTCCGTCGGAGACTCGAGCTTCGGCCACTGTGGTGGCGCGTTGCCGGCCATGGCGCCGCAGCCGAACGCACTGTAGATACCCTGCAAGCGCATGTGGAGCTGGATGCGCTCGAGCGCAGACGAGCTCAGGGATGCGTGTGACGTTGCTGCAGCGGCGCCGTTAACGTTGTTGCCCCCGCTGCCGCTCGCCGTGGCCGCCGCAAGATAGGAAGAGTAGGGCGTCGTTGACGCGTCTTGGCCTCCGCGCATGCGGCGGGAGGGCGCGCGCTTGCCGAGGAGCTTCTTCTTGAGCTTGGTGTTCCAGTAGTTCTTGATGTCGTTGTCTGTCCTTCCCGGCAGCTGCGCCGCGATGATCGACCACCTACATCCATGCTCGCTTACATTAGTTTTTTCGATAAATGGCGTTTTTTACTAAGTTTAAGCAATACACCCGGCCTCTGCATAACTAGGATGCACACAACCGTTTTTGATTCTCAAAACACACCGAGAATTAAAGAGAATTTCGTCGGTGATTAGAACACGGTGCATGCGATGAAGAAGATGAATTTGGGTTACATCTACCTGCTGCCGATGCTAATGTAGAGGCTGCAAATGATGTGCTCCTCTTCTTCGGTGAAGTCCCCGTGCTTGATGTTTGGCCTCAGATAGTTGAGCCATCTCAGCCTGCAGCTTTTGCCACACCTCTTCAGCCCTGGAATCAACAAATCATGTATAGATCTTCAGTGACAAATCTAGCAACACACCATTGATACAACAAAAACTATTAATTGTCATAGTATAGTGCAGTATAATTAATTAGTTGATAATTGGCATATAATTAATTTTATTACGCTGGGCCACTGGCAAGAAACCAGCGGAGATTATATGTTCACTAGCTAGTAATTGGGTAAATCTTAATCGCATGATCTAATATCTTCGTGCAATTACCAATCTACTTCCCAGTTTCCATATTTTATAGAAAGCAATAGTTGCTTCTTTGTCAAGCTGATCGATCCCATCTAGCTAGATCTGTCACTGTGCGACAAACAAATAAGCCAATCCATGGATGGAACATCATAGCTTTCTTGTCATCAAAAGTTTAAACTAACTGTAATTTCATTGGTTGTAATTTAAAACTAAAGGTTGAATGGGCTACCAGACCAATCTCATTGTCCCAACCTACCTTGGTTCTTCCGGCTCAAGGTTAGATAGAGGGGAAAGGAGGAAGATATGCTTAGAAAGTTGAGATCAAAAGGGCAGATATATCCTGTGAAAATGTTGGCTTTCAAACTGACTAAGCACAAAAAGCATACAGTCATAGTACTGGCTAGCTTGTTCCATAGGTAGTAGGCTAGGTAGGCAACTATTTCCATGTCTTGGAACATTAATACTGGTCTCTATTTATGGGAAAATACAGACAGATGAGAAATGGCCAAATCTAGAGAAAGAGAGAGAGAGAGAGGGGGGGTGCAATTAACCACGAAAGCAAGTTCAACTGTGTTAGGCAAAAGCAAAGGAAAAAAGAACACCACCGGCCACGGCAAGACCTATCAAGATGGAACTACGTACCGATCTTCTGTGGGAGCGCGATCCAGTTGCCGCCGGTGCCGTTCTCGTCGATGTAGGCCTTGAGCTTGGCGTCCTCCTCCGGCGACCACGGCCCTTTCTTCACCGTCGCCTTGTCGCAGCACGGCGCCCTCCCCATGGCCGCCCAATGGATCAATCGATCTCCTTCTATTTCCCGGGACGCGCGGATATCGGTATGAAACTTGACCGGAGATCACCTGAGACGATCGATGGAGCAGTAGGACTGGTGATCGATGTGGGTAGCTGCGGTGTTGGACTGGGGACGGAGGAGTAGTAGTGACGGGTGTGATCGAGTTGGAAGAGACGAGGAAGGGGATGCGCGGAGCTTTATAGCTGGGACTGGGACTAGGCGAACACCGGGAGAAAAATGCGGGAGTGCCGCCTTGCCTTGTGATGTGACGGTTGCTTCCAGCCTTCCACAGGGACAGCGCGGGCTCCGGTCGTGGCTCCCATGCACTCAAAAGGATCGTCTCTGCCCAACAAACTGTGTGTGTTGCTCATGACATGCCTCGTGTGTGAGGCATCCAAATATTTCGAGTTAATTTTCGAGTTTAACCTTCGGAAACCAAGGTAAACTAAAAATATGAGTTATTTGCCAAGTGTATATTATTTAAAAGGATGTGATCAATTCTCAGTCAACTAAAATTAAGTGAATTCTCAGTCAGGGATGTTACTGAATCTTAGTTGCAATCGGTGCTGCCAGTTAATCACTGTCACAAATCACGAAGCAATCCAATGGTACGGGATATTTTCCTCCACTCCCTTCTCGGCATAGTGGAGTCCCACAAGTCATAGATGGACCTTGAATTCTTGGTATAAGCTTCAAGTACTTGGCGGAACTTGGTGCCCCTTCTTGGAGAAGGAGGTGTGGGTAGTTTTCCGGGCGTGTCGTGTGGCGAGGACCCTGCCCAAGCAACACCACGGGCTCAAAACAGAGTTCCTAGTATAGGCTTGATGTGTCATCTTCGTCATGGTTACTCTCGCCAAGTTCCACTCTTTTCGTTGGTGAAGCTTCCAGGGGTTGAACTAGACATTGTCGATCCTCCTTCCCAAGAGGATAAATACTTCTGCTCCATAGGACCACCACCATGTCAGTCTCATCCATATATCGACTAAATTAGTGGGCGAAACCTTGGCTTCAAGGTTATCCCAAGGTTTAGATCATTGGCTGAGGATAACCATTGTTCGCGCATAAAAAACTCAACATCAATGATAACTTCCATGGTGGTTCAACAGTCAACATGATACCTCAACCATCTCAAGGAACCTCGTGCCATGCTCAAGATGGTCATCACACATGGTTTCAACGCCATTTCATTGGAACTTCTCTTTGAGCTGCTTTAAGGGTCAGTTTTGGCCGTCGCTTCCAGAGTGGATTGCCATATCTCTCCACCTAACTAGTGAGTGTTTTTCAATAATGAGTCGGGGCCTCCGGTATGGCACTCCAAAGGATGCACAGAGTGACCTTCTCTTCTCCTATGTTGGTCATGATCCTCATTGCAACCATGAAGCTAGCGAAGGCTCGCGAGATTGGTATTATTTGGTGCCTTTAGAGTGCCCCCATCTTAGAGACATCCCTCCTTTACGTGAACAAAAAATATTTTTCTTTTGCTTCGAGTATAGGATAGCTATGGTTTGCAGCCTTCTCGCATTCTTCGGGCATGTTTTGGGGTTGTAGACCAACTTCAGAAAGTGATCGGCGGTGTCTCTCATCGGATTCTCGTATGGAGATACCCTTGATGCATCATCACCTTTAGGCTGCTAGTTGTGGCCCACTTCCGATCAAGTACCTCAAGATCCCCCTTGTGCTCCAGAAACCTTTTAGTGTCTCTTTTAATTTTTAGTGTGCCGGATTGGTGACCAAATCCCAACTTGGAATGCCCACATGTTGACCAAGGATGGGCAGCTAACCTTGGTTAAAGTGATGACCGTCCTGCCTTTTTCACTTGTCGATGTCCCTAAGCCTTAGAAGAAGATCTAGCAATAGGTGGACAATATACTCCGGGAATTGCTCGTGGCGGATAGGGGGTCACACATGGTTGTAATTATCGTGTCAATTGGGGGAAGGTTTGCCTCTCCTTGGAGATCGACGGGTTGGGGCTACGCAACCTCTTGAAGACCACAATTAGCCTCTCGGTTTGTTGGTTGGAGAATGCTACATACCCCATCCATCCTTTGTATGGTTTTGAGATGCAACTCTCCGCGGATGAGCATAATGTGTTTTTTTTGCATTAATGGTGGTTGCTTACGAAATCTCCACTCGCTTGTACGGAGGATCAATGGTTAGATGTGAAGGCCATCATCAGTACAACCCTTGACCTCCTATCTCTCATCTTGAGATGGATGAAATAAAATGATATACAGTTAGGGATGCATTGATTGATGGATGTTGGATCACCAACATCTAGAGGGAACTTAGAATATTGGCATTCTGGAATTATATCCATGTTTGGCTCATGGGCAAGGACTTGAAACTCTCGTCATTACTAGATATCCTAGTTTGGAGAGAGACGATAAATGGACATAATACTCACATTTCTCCTATTCCATCCTCTTCCAAGGGGTGGGTTTGGTCGTACCGAGGTCCTGGAAGCTTCACTGGTTCACTGTGGGTCCTTCCTAGGGTGAATTTATTTATCTGGCAAGTCTAGCAAGACTGGTGTTGGACCACTGAGAGGTTTGTGTGGCATGGCAAGCCGCCCTGCCCCATAAGGCTTGCTTTGTGACCAGTTGGTTGATACCATTACCCACCTTCTCACTGCCTTCTCCTTCTCATGCACCATGTGGCATGAGGTCCTCTCTTGTATCTGATCAATTGCCCAACTAAATGTAGTTGGAGAAGACTTGTGGAGAGGCAACAACAAACCATTCATTATGCGCCCACAGACACACATAAGGGGTCCTCCTCTCTAATCACGATCAATGCTTGGTGGATCTGAAAACACCGCAACAAAGTAATCTTCGACAACAGAAAACCATATGTCACCATTTTGCTTGACACAATCAAGGCATAGGCCGGGTTATGAGCGAAGTTAGAGGCGATAGTGATGGCGACACTACTTCTATCTTTGCCTTGCACTTAGTGTGTAACATTATAATTCTAGGGTTTTTACCCCCATTTTTTAGCTTGTACATAACGATTTCTTCTATGAATGCATCAAGAATTAAACCTTTTGCATTTTCTTGAGAGAAAAACAGCCCAACCTTCTAAATAATAGAACAAATGAAAAACATTTCTTCTAGGCAACCAAATTAAGTATTCACAAAGGGGGTGGCCTAATGCCAGTGCGATATTTTTCTTACATCAACTCGATAAGTTAATGATGGATGGTGGGTTTTCATTATAGAAACACAAGTACCTTCAGTTAGAACGCGGCGCCTATAAGAACG
>NC_061509.1:258897625-258920520 GCF_022539505.1 Lolium rigidum
CCAACTTGTCAACCCCACCATTACTCCATCAAATTTTTTTCCAAGGCGACTCAACCAAAGAATCGATTTCCACTATCGGAAGATAACGAAAAACAGCAATAGTTCAGGAACAAAAAAAAATAGAGACAGGGGAGGGATGCCGCCTACTGTTATCGTTTCAAAGAGTAATTTACATGCCAGACGAAACTAAGACAGTTTTAATGATGAGTGGCAACATGCCAGATCGAAAGCCCACGCTAAACAGCAACAGAAACTCGACAAAAGGGAGCCATCTATCTGGAGGGCTGCGAGGGGTAACAGCATCAAGCAACATCTCCAGCATCATTGTCCTCTCCAGGTTCCTTGTCCTCTAGGCGACGCAGATGACTAGGGCCAGCATTTCCAGAACCAGCTCTATTCCCCGCCGAAGCCAGCGTCAGAAGGTTGTCAGCTCCAGCCTGAATGTCAGCAGCATCCTTTTCTCCATGGAGCCCTGCACAATATTTCATAAACATAATAGCATAGCTAATTAGCTAATATGGTGAATTTATCGGTTTGTTTTCGAAACAAGCTCTATTTCTCAACTTCCAAATAGCCCAGCAGATCGCTGATAAGCCAGCAATCTGAGTGTTGCGGCTTGCCGGGACAAACTCCGGAAACAACCAAAAGAACTGGGAAAAACTCTCAGGAACGCGTGGGAGAGTTTATGGCAGTAGCCAATGCACTCCACACAAACTTAGCAGCAACACAGCCAAAGAATAAGTGGCTGGTCGTCTCATGTTCTCTACATAACTGACACAGTAGGTTTCCTGTCCGATTTCATTTGATCAAATTGTCTTTGGAAGCAATAGCATTATGCCAAATTAACCAAAGCCATATTTTTATCTTCAAGGGAATTTTACTCTTCCACAGATGGCGAAATGATCTATCAATCCCATTGTTGCATGGGTGTTTATAGACTAACTGACAGAGAAATTACCATCCTTCGACCATTTCCAGCGAGGGATATATTTTGCCCGGAACAAAGTTATCTGATTCATCAAATGCAACAAGCCATCCCTTTGCAGAATCAAATCAGGTGTCAACCACCTCCTGAAGGAAAAAGTCCAGCTCATAGCAGTTGCACCAGCAACAGTAACAAATTGTTCATTGCAAATGTTGTATAAGTCAGGGAACATATCTTTGAGAGGACTAACACTGCACCAGGAATCACCCCAGAAACTAGTCAAGGTACTACTCCCCACCTGCATCCTTCTGCCACAGAGATAAATATTTTTTACATTTAGCATATCTGCCCATAAAGATGAATCCCCAGGTCTGTGCTTGGTATAATATACACCATAACCTTTGAGATACTTTAAACTCATAAAATCTTGCAAAGGACCAGAATCATTCTCTAGTTTCCACCACCATTTACATATCAAGCTGATATTGAATTTGAGCAAGTTCTTCACACCCAGTTCACCTTTTGCTTTCGGTTTACAGATCCATTTCCATTTCACAAAATGATATATCCTTTTATCGGCACTACCAGCCCAGAAAAAGGACCTGATATGTTTGTCCATTTGTTCTATATTTGTTTTGTGCAAAAGTCTCAAAGACATCTGGTAAACAGCAGTACTGGACAAACAAAGCATCAATCTTCACCAATCTCCCCCCAATAGACATGGAGTTTCCTATCCACCCACTCAGTTTCTTCTTTGTTTTTTTCCCAAGGAAACCCATTTCAGGAACTGTAGTTCTTCTGGCACAAACTGGAGTTCCTAGATATTTAATAGGACAACTCCCTCTCTAGCAATTGAACATGCCAGCAAAGAAATTTTGTTTGGTGCCATCCTCCAAGCTCAGCATCACCTCACTTTTCTCGAAGTTGATTTTTAGACTAGACGTAGATTGAAAAATATACAGTAAGAGTTTCAGATTGACATCTTATTGTGCATCATCTTGGATTAGTAAAATGGTATCATCAGCATACTGTAGAATAGCAACTCCTTGGTGAATCAAATTGCTAGCTAGTCCTATAATTAAACAACTTTGTTGTGCCAGACTAATCATTTTAGCCAGGCTGTTTGCTGCCATATTAAACAAATATGGAGCAAAGGGATCACCTTGCCTTACTCCCTTATGACTAGTGAAATATGGGTCCACTTTGTCATTCAGCTTGACACTGAGGGTCCCACCAGTAACTGCCTTCTTGACCCAAATCATCAAGTTCTCACTGAACCTTTTTTGTTTATAGCAATCAAACATGAATTTCCAGTTTCCTTTATCATATGCTTTTTCAAAGTCAATTTTCAACACAACCCCTTGTTTCTTCCTGAATTTACTTTCTCTAAGAACTTCCTGCACCAGCATCACTCCATCAGTAATGTATCTCCCTTTGAAAAAAGCAGTTTGGCAAGGATGCAGTAACTTGCTCATTACAGGATTTGCTCTGACAGTCAAGGCTTTAGTTACAATTTTGAAGAAAACTCGCAGTAAGCAAATTGGTCTGAATTTCTGAATAACATCAGCATCAGCAGATTTAGGGATTAAGGTAATAATCCCATAATTGATTATGTCCAGACCAATTCTGTGTTCAAAGAAATCATCAAACACAACCATGATGTCATACTTAATTATATCCCAACGGTGCTAGTAGAATTCAATAGGGAAACCATCAGGCCCTGCAGCTTTATTTTTCTCCATCTGGTCAATAACATCCTTGATTTCTTCCAAGGAAAATCTTCTATCCATGTCCAAATGATCTTGGTCCAATCTTTAGAAAATACCAATCAAAGTTTGTGAGCTAGAAAAATGTCATTGAAATTTTATTTCGGAGGAAGGATAGGGCGAACGAAGAATACAAAAGGGATGGGCAGGGCGTGTACCATGGAGGAGCGCTCGGAGGAGCGGCGTCCTAGTAGGTGGCCACGGTCGCGAGGGAGGCGAGTCGGCGGGTGTTCTTCGTTCGGTCTGTGTGGTGCATGTGTGTGTGGTCTGGCTGATACGTGTGCGTGCGTTTAGTTTAGCTCAGAGTCTTATCAATTCGTGCACTTCACGTGCACTTAACGGCGGTGGCAAAAGGCAACAATGGAGAAAAAATTTAGTGTCATTTTCTAGCTCAAAAACTTTGAGTGATATTTTCTAAAGATGGATGTTTTGATGGCATGGATCCAATTGTCTCTTGATTTTGATAGAGCCATCATCTGGTCTATGCCATTTGTAGCTCGGTTGCTTCCCTAGATGGGGTTTATTCGGTGGAGGGAATTCAAGCTCCACCACTGTCTCATGTACTTCCTGAATTGAGATACCTAGGTCAATACCCTTCTCACAATGCGCCCATTTATTCCTTGATGACCAAATGGGCTAGATCACCTTAATTACTTTGACCTAGTCCTCCTATGGCCACCAATCTAGAGTTAAGATATATGCTGCCCAAGTTACTAGATGAAGTTTGGGTAGCTTGACATTCAAAATATCCCTAGCCTCTAACCAGAACAATTTGACATGGGCACATTCAGTTAAGACAGGAAGCAGCATTTCTAAAGTAGGTTTACAAACAAACTAGGAAAATGCTACCATGACTTGCAATTTTATAAAAAGGAACCAGAAACAAAAAGAGTAAATTCAATCGAGTCCTTCTACACTGCGACAATAATCTTTACCTGGCATCACGGCTGGAATCGTCTTCACCGGGGTCACACCACTTGGGACTATGACTCCGAGGAATGCTAAGGAGAAGCACACCTGGATGGCCTCCACATCGGGAAATGCCTAGAGGAGAAGCAGATGAAGACTCAAGCCAGACTCAAACCAACAGATCTAGGCTACAACCAAGCTTTATTGATGGGGGAAGTAGAGGTGTTGTCGACGGTCGCCTTTTGCCACATCCACTGGAGCACCACCACACCCACTTCTGGAAGTCACTCGTTGACTCCAATGACGAATGCATGTAAAATGCATACATGAACTTTGCACTTTATTGCCACGTATACATATTTTCATCTTATATAATGTTATTTGCATTTTCTATATTGTTTTCAGGAAGTTTCTAAACAATCCTCTCTCCTCCGGTTCTAACTCTGTCTGGCAGAAAACGCCTATCTTTAGTGTTTTTGACTTTTCAGGAGCTACTGGACTCGAAAAAGGGCAAGGTTAGGGACCACGCTTTGGAAATTTTGAGACGAACATAATGAGCTAAAGTAGGAAACCAGGTGGTCAACATGATTGGAAAGAGGCCTGGGGTGGGCGCTCCACCTGAGCTCTTTTCCACGTCATCCGTCTGATTCGCTTCAATCTTCTGCCCACGGAATTCTTTTCACCCAGAAACCCCTATATATATGCCCCCAGGGTTTCATCGAGGCTACGGCTGTGGAGATTAAAAAAATAAACAAAGAGTCAACAGGCCGCCGCCAACGGAGATCGAAGGGGGGGGGGGACACTGCTAGAATCACCTCCGGTGGACTCCACTCCCTCAAGTGTGGTCATCATCATCTTCTTCTTATTCTTCTTCATCAACACCCTCTGCACCATCTTCATGCACCACTTTTAATCTCTTGGAAAACATGATATATGATGCTTATTGTTTTCGCATGATCTATTTATCTCTATGTTGATGTTTGAGTAGTGACTTGTTCTTCGCAATTGTGATATAGTTTATTGTTGATTGCATACAAGTATATGTTATCAACTATAATGATCTTGTGGTACTAACATATGAGTGCACACATATGTTGGTGAATGCACAAACTTGTCACCGTTGCATGTTGATAGGCTGAGAGATAGCAAGAGTTTGATAGATATCGAATCCCAAGTCTTAGATATACGTGTTGTATTAATTCATGGTTAATTAACAGAGGTATTATCATGGGTACCTTATATCTAAATGTGGTAGTTGGACTTTATGTCTTAATAATTCCCTTGTTTGCTATTAATTGTCCTTAGGATCAATCAGTGGGGGTGTATTTGCTCATGTATATGGCTGCACCTATTCGTGTCTCCTCCTTAAAATAAAATAATAAAAATAATATCTTTATGCTTCACTAATCATGATAACCACACAAATGAAGTAGAAATTTGATATAACAGGTACTCCCTTGAGTTACTCCAGCTCACTTCACCACACTTTATTTTATTGCATCAATTTTACTTCTTGCAGTTTAGTTTCAGCACATATAGTTTAATAGTAGAAACCTCTTCACACACACGAACACACTATAAATCCTAGCTTTGCATAGAAGTTTATATAAGTGGGTTATAGGGATTTAGAGAATAGATAGTTTACCTTCAACTCCTCATGGGTTCAACACTCAAATACTTATCGAATTGTACTACGGTGATCCACTTGAGGGTTATCAAGATACTTTTCTAGCGCCGTTGCCGGGGAGCGTAGCGCTAGGCTTCTATTCTTACTTGCATTTTTACTTTCAGTACCTTGCATATAAAATTAAAATCATAAAAATATTAGATAATGAAAGATGATATGGAGACTTCTCGTGAGTCTCGTAATATGTGAAGGAGTTGCTAGATAACTATGTTAGAAGCTTGAATATTCCTTTGTGTACTAATATTTTAAATGCATGAAATTATTTTGAGAGTGATAAGGAAGAACAAGAGAAGGAGGATGACAAAAGCATAAGTTTGGGGATTCTCATGCAACCCCAAGAAGAGGATAAAGAAGAACAAGTTGATGAAGAATGGAGTATCTAGCCATCTTCAACTCCCAATGAAGGTAACATACAAATTCCTATGAACAATCCTTCTTATAATATTGATGATGATCCTCTATGTGAAATAAGTTTGTCTAATTTATGGAAGGATCATGATGATGTAAAAGAAATATATGATACCATAAACTCATTAGATTTTTTGTCTTTATGTGGTGATTCTAGTCACAACTATGTTATTGAGTCTCTACTTCTAATGCTTGCAACTATAATGAAAGAGGAAGAGATAAGAGCCATATTTATGTTTTCATGCTATTTAAAATGCAAGCTACTGACCATTATATGCATTGGCTACCACTAAGTTGATGTTATTTATTCATATATATAATTCCAATGCATAGGAAGAGAATTAGACTTGAAAGTTAATGGCTTCAAATCTTGTGGTGGGGCTCATATGCTTTCAAATAAAGTTTAATTTGAGCACACCTTTATGTCCTTATTAAATTGTAAAATAACTTTACGTATTATTACATAGTAATTAGTTTATAAGTCTGAATAAAAATAAAAATAAACTATGGAGAGTAAATGAGAAGGATGAGCAATGGAGAAGTTGGGGTCGACCTTGAGCATGTGTTGTCCATGCCAATGAAACTATTGCAAAGTCTATATCATTAAAATTGATCCTACACTAAAACAAAATAAAAAGAGTGTTTACTTTCCATATATGTTATATTCTTTAATAAAATGTTTCCCAACAATTACTTTAGTTTCCATCTTGGTAGAACTAACCATTTTGTAGGCATTGAAGTATCATAAAAATGAATTATTTTCTGTTTGAGATGAGTAACATATTATGATGAGGAAAAAAGTAGAGGACCATAAGTATCAAGATCATAAGCTTGGGGATGCCCGTGCATCCCCATCTTCTTTCAAATATCTCGAGTAAATAATTTCAAACGCATGTTCTATTTTTATCTTCATGATCCCCTTTGAATGTTAGCAGGGACCATGTTTTTATTTACATTTGATTATTTTAGTTTTTACTATGCATGCTTGTTGTGGAAACATAGCTTCTTTTTAGTATACTCTCTGGTTTTTAAATAAATTACCAAATTTTTACCCATTTGGATGATAAAAATTGCAATACAAATATGGAGTTGCTACTTCCTGCGCTGCACTTTTTAGTGCATGATTTTTATGATTTTTTTAGCAACTCCTAAAATCTTGATAAATTCACAGTAGCTGAAAATTTTCATCCTATATATGAAAAAAAGATTGTCTAAAATTACTGACATTTCTAAGTGGTAAAAAATAATTCAGTTTTGCTGTGGCCAAAAATCTGGATAGATTCTGTCTCTTAATATTAGAATCATTTTTTTAAGTATCAAAATGATTTTTTCTTGTAACTTTTTGTATACTAGAATGAGTAAGACCTTATATTATCTCTGGTTCATGAATAAAATAAATTTATTTACGAAGAAAATAGCAGCAAGCATATTATCCTTGTACCACTAATGGCACCCCATAGAAAAGCATGGGAACAAAGTTTTGTGTTGAAGTTTTTTCACAAAGAATGGAGGAACACCACACCAAGATCAATCCAATAATGGTGAAGACCATAAGCTTGGGTATGCCCAAGGAACTCCACTGGACATATATAAAAACTCTCGGTTTGCACACTTCTAAAGTTTGTTTTTTGAGCAACATAGAATTCTCGCAAAAACTTGGAGTGTCCTTTATTAGTTTTATGTCTAGTTTTGCTTTGGAATAAATATTACTGTCATGACAAATGCCTTGAATGATTATGAAATAGATACTGAAATAAATTTTCCTATTCTTAGAAATCTTAATGAAAATAATTTGCATGCTTATATGGCAATTGACGCAAAAAAAGATATGACACATTTGCTATGTTTATGTATGCACTTTAACCATATCAAATACATGTGCAAAGTTTCATAAATACTTGGGGAAGTGATAGATGTTTACTACCTTTGTGTTCTCCTCGCTATTTTTGATGCAAATGAGAATTTATTGAGGAACATTACTTATACTTGATTGAGGGATTGTAGCTTTGAATAAAAGTCTATGAATCTCATTATGCTTGTTATTGTGGACTTGGCACATAATCAATGATGAATAACTATATTACTATGTGTATTTAAAATATGAAGGTTGATGTATGCGTGACAGTCTAGACTTTTAAATGGCTAACCTCATCGATGAAGCATACATAAGTCTATCTTTAGTTGACGAACCAATCTCTTGTTAGTCTTTGAACCAATGAGCCACCACTTAGGAAAAAGGTATAAAAGAAAAGAAAAAATAAGAAAAAATAAGAAAAAGAAAGAAAAGAGAAAAGAGAAAAGAAGAAAGAGAAAATAGAAGAAGAGATAGAACCCAATGAGTCAGCTATTATGCTGATGTCAAAGAAAGGGCTAAAACTAAGAAGTGCTCGAAGCCAAACCAAATGTTATTATGCTCCAAAGGGGAAGAACCCCTTCCACTCATAAGGTGTTAAAACTAAGAACCGAGCACTTAACCACTTACTCTATCTTATGGTCAGCTAAAGATACTAGCTACTTACTCATGTATGAGTCTTCTATGAGAGTTTGAATGTTAAAATACCGGAAGGATACATCATCCTCCTATTATTTGGTTTGCAATGCAAGCATGATGAATTACTAGACAACAATTGAAGGAATCAATGGTAACAAAAACCTTACTTATGATTCAATCAAATGCGATGTGAGAATTCTGTTTGTTGCTACTATTAATTAATCATGTCCAAGTAGTGTTGTCATATATTATCTCTTTTACACCATGCAAAGATAGCAGCACACCAACATAGTGTATTTTTATTAGCACTTTGCTATTCATTAATTAAGCTATGCTTCCAATATTTTCCATGTTAAATTTTTATGCATGTATAAAGCAAAGTTCTTGTCAAAGTATTTTAGAAGCAATGCAATAAACTCTAAAGTCCGTGTTAGCTTTATCACCTTTATGCTTGAGGACAAGCATAGGTTAAGCTTGGGGATGTTGATGCATGTAAAATGCATACATGAACTTTGAACTTTTATTGCCACATATTACCACATATTTTCATCTTATATAATGTTATTTGCATGTTTTACATTATTCTCAGAGATTTTCTAAACAATCCCTCTCCTCCGGTTCTAACTTTGTCTTGTAGAAAGCGCCTCTTTTTAGTGTTTTTGACTGTCCAGGAGCTACGGGACTTGAAAAAGGACAAGGTCAGGGGCCACACTTAGGAAATTTTGAGATGAACAAAATGAGATAAAGGTATTCACCGGGTGGTCAACAGGCTGGGAAGATGGCTGGTGGCGCGCCCAGGAAGGGTGGGCGTGCCACCTGTGCTCTTTTCCACATCATCCATCCGACTCCCTTCAATCTTGCACCCACAAACTTATTTTGACCTAAAAACCTCTATATATACGACCCCCAGGGTTTCGTCGAGGATACATCTGTGGAGATCAAAAACACATAAAAGCGAGTCAGAAGGCCGCCACCGGCGAAGATTGGAGGGGGGATGCTACCGGAATCTCTTTCGATGGATTACACCCCCTCCTTGTGGTCATCATCATTTTCTTCATGAACATCCTCTACACCATCTTCATCTACCCCTTGTAATCTCTTGGCAAACATGATGTATGATGTAATATATTGTTTTCCCATGATCTATTGTATCTCTATGTTGATGTTTGAGTAGTGACTTGTTCTTCGCAATTGTGATATAGTTTGTTGTTGGTTGCATACAAGTATATGTTATATTCTATGATGATCTTGATGTACTAACATATGAGTGTACGCATATGTTTGCGGATGCACAAGGTTGTCACCGTTGCATGTTGATAGGATGAGGGATAGCCGGAGTTTGGTAGAAACCGAATCCCAAGTCTTGAATATACATGTTGTATTAATTCATGGTTAATCAACGCGGGCATTATCATGGGGACCTTAGATCTAAATGCGGTTGTTGGACTTTATGTCTTAATAATTCCCTTGTTTGCTCTTAATTTGCATTGGGATCAATCACTAGGGCTGCACCTATTCATGGCTACTCCCTAGAAGAAACAATAAAAAGACTACCTTTGTGTTTTAATAATTATGACAAACACACAAATGAACTAGAAATTTGCTAGAACACTTACTTCCTTGAGTTACTTCACCTCACTTCACTACACTTTATTTTATTGCATTAGTTCTACTTATTGCATTTTAATTATAGCACATATAGTTTTATAGTAGAAATCTCGTCACATACACGAACACACTATAGAGCCTAGCTTTGCATAGAAGGCCATATAAGTGGGTTATATGGCTTTAGAGAATAGATAGTTTACCTTCAGCTCCTCGTGGGTTCATGACGGAGCTTTACAACACCAGCAAAAACTCTTAAAACATTGGGACTCAAAGTGAATAGTGTACGTGTAGTCCAGGAGCAATTTTCCCCACAAGGGTGACTCAAGTGTTATATCAAACTCTCGGGGAACTACGCAAAGAGGTATCTCTCCCTCTCTTCTTCTAACAATCCTGCAAAGTAAAATAAAGCCTTGTGTCCGTGACTCCACCGTGTGGTTGTCAAGTACAAGGTTTCGCGTGAGTAAATAAAATACAAGTAGTAATAAAATAAGTAAAACTAGATAAAATAAAGTAACTAAGTAAAAATAGTAAAAGGGTTGATTGTTTTTGAGGTTTTGGATGCAAATAGGAAAAGTACATATTTTTGTATTTTCATATTAAATTAGTGCAACAAATATAAAGTAAGATAAAAGCAATATAAAAGTATTTCTTATGATAAAAAGTGGACCGTGGTTCATGGGTTCACTTGACTATTCTCTCTTTTAAGTTGTAGTGGACAATATCAATTCATCAATGAGATACGAAGATGCAAAATAATAACATATGAAAGATACACATTCATATAGGCATCACGTCCTAACATAGAGATGATGCAACACATCTCTCTTATACTCCACAAGAAAGGGAAAACTCCATGCAATCTTGTATTAAGAATTAACAGAGCATAGCCATAAATACTTTGACATGATGTTTGAGTATCAAATAAGCTACCTTGGGCAAACAAGATCATCACTTTTGTCACGTGACGAACATAGCACATGCATTCACTTTATCCCTAGTGAGGTAGCAAAAGAAAAGGCAAAACCATAATAGATCATGAACTTGTTGTAACTATTCAATCACTAAAATTATGCTACTCCATCTAGTACACACATCACCCCATAACGCTCTTGCATAAAAGTTGGATTAGAACAAATACTTATGAATAGGATACATAATATGCATCTATCAATACTTTTTACATATTATATGATCAGATCTCATAGCACAATATCATAGAATAAGGATCCACCACATAGGTATTACAAATATGGCCGTAATCACGTAGGGCAGCTCAGATGGCACTGAGAACTATGAAGAACATGAGAGAAATAGATCAAGCTACTGTCACAAACCCGTAGTCCAGAGATGGACATCTCCCCCTTGATCATGGTGATGATGATGAAGACGTTGGAGAAGGTGGAAATCCCTCCGACGGTGATCCCGACGGGGTTTCCCCCTCCAATCTTCGCTACTGCAGCCTCTGTTTTTGTGTTTCTGTCTTCTGCGACGCACTCCTCCCGATAAATCTTTGGGACAATATATATAGTGATTTTTAAGTCAAAATACGTCGATGGGCGAAAGAATCAAGTGATTTGGACGATCGATGGCCGAAAGAGGGCAGGTGGCGCGACGTACTGATATGTCTCCAACGTATCTATAATTTCTTATGTTCCATGCTACTTTTACGATGATACTCACATGTTTTATACACATTATATGTCATTATTATGCATTTTCCGGCACTAACCTATTGACGAGATGCCGAAGAGCCAGTTGCTGTTTTCTGTTGTTTTTGGTTCCAGAAAGGCTGTTCGGGCAATATTCTCGGAATTCGACGAAACGAAGACCCAACATCTTATTTTTCCCGGAACCTTCCAGAAGGTCAGAGGGGGACCAGAGGGGTGCCCTGGGGGCCCCACACGTGTGGGCGGCGCGGCCCAAGGGGGGCGCGCCCCCCTAGTGTGAGGAGGTCAGTTTCGATCTGTTTACCTCTGTTCATGATGTTGCTTGCTACTGACGAAGTCGACGATCTTGAACGTGCCATCGAGATCAGCTCCTTGTCGCCTCTAGATCCCACAGAAGGCGCCAATTGACAAGGGATTAACTTGTCAATGCCTACGGATTGTAGACTAGGGTTTAGTTAGATGTAGAGGGCAAGTAGATCTCGAAGGTTTCAGCCGAAAAGTACTCGATGAATATAAAACTAGGGTTGTGTTGACAGGTAAATTCGATCCTCTCTTTGTCCCTCGACTCCCCTTATATAGGAGGCGGAGCCGAGGGATTCGTAATACACAAGTTTACGGAGTCCGGGAGGGTTTCCAACCCATCCCGCAAGATTACAAACGACGACTCCTATTACAACTCTAGCTTTCCTTAATAGTATCTTGGGCTTCCGAATCTTCTTATTCTTCGGGTAATGGGCCTTCAATAAACCCCGGGTAACATATTCGGCAGGCCCATTGGGTATGCCTATGTCACCGTGGCCCCTCCGACTCTGACTCTTCGCCTATAAGACCCCTTTCGACCTAAAAACGCGATACCAATTGACGAAACTCCAGAAAGACTCCAGGGGCGCCGCCACCATCGTGAAACTCCGTTTCGGGGGACAGAAGTCTCTCTTCCGGGCCGGGACGGGGAAGTGCCCCCTGAAGCCATCTCCATCAACGCCACCGCCTCCATCATGCTCCGTGAGTAGTTCCCCCATGGACTACGGGTTCTAGCTATAGCTAGTTGGTATTCTCTCCCCCATGTACTTCAATACAATGATCTAATGAGCTTCCTTACATGATTGAGATTCATCTGATGTAATCGGTGTTGTGTTTGTTGGGATCCGATGGATTGTTACATTATGATTAGTCTATCTATAAAGTTTATGAAGTTATTGTTGCTGCAATCTTGTTGTGTTTAATGCTTGTCACTAGGGCCCGAGTGGCATGATCTTAGATTTAAGCTCTATACTTATTGCTTAGATTGTATCTACAAGTTGTTTGCACATGTCTATGTCCGGAACCAAAGGCCCCAAAGTGACAGAAATTGGGATAACTGGAGGGGAAGGCTTAGATATGAGGATCACATGTTTTCATGGAGTGTTAATGCTTTGCTCCGGTGCTCTATTAAAAGGAGTACCTTAATTTCCAGTAGATTCCCTAGAGGCCCGGCTGCCACCAGTCTGGTAGGACAAAAGATGTTGTACAAGTTTCTCATTGCGAGCACGTATGAATATATATGGAAAACATGCCTACATGATTAATAATCTTGATGTTCTGTCTTAATGCTATTTCAATCCTATCAATTGCCCAACTATAATTTGTTCACCCAACACTTGTTATTGGAGAGTTACCACTAGTGTAGATAGATGGGAACCCCGGTCAATCTTTCATCATCATATACTCGTTCTGTATGACATTGGAAGTAGTATCAACTATTTTCTGGTGCCATTGCTCTCATATTACTGCTACTTCTGCTATGTTACTGTTACTCATCGCTCTCATATTATCGTTGCTTTCACATCACCCCCGTTACTAGTGCTTTTCCAGTGCAATTGAATTGACAACTCGGTTGTTAAGGCTTATAAGTATTCTTTACCTCCTCTTGTGTCGAATCAATAAATATGGGTTTTACTTCCCTCGAAGACTGTTGCGATCCCCTATACTTGTGGGTCATCAAGACTATTTTCTGGCGCCGTTGCCGGGAGGCATAGCTCTACTCATAAGTTCACCTCGCCAATGCCTACGTATTGTAGACTAGGGTTTCGGGAGAGAGCGACGATGGAGATTCCGGGAGCGAGATTAGGCACACGACGTACCCAGCTTCGGGCCCCCTCGGTGAGGATCCCTACGTGATGCTAGTAATCCAGTATATGATCATAGATGTGTTTACAGGGTGCCGCCGTAGGCGGAGCTATGTTGTCTATCTATTGTCCCCCTTCTTTCGGGTGCCCTAGCTAGCTTTATATATGCAACCAGCCTAGGGTTTTACAAGAGTCCTAGTCGACTACTTCTTCAGGTTGCCTTGTTGGGCCTTCTCCATATTGGGCCGAGCCGATCCAGGTATACTAATAATGGGTACCCGAAGGGTATGCCCATGTCGATAGCCCCCGAGTTTATAGGGAAGTCGAAGACTTGCGTAGAAACTCCAAGCATGACCATCTCCGAAGTCGAAGAAATATAAGGCGAGGTCCATGTCGTAGATCATGTGTAGCGTAGATGATGTCGACGATTCTTGAAATTATAGGGTGCGCGGCAGCGCTCCCGATGGGAGTAGCCCCCGAGTCTATGGGTAAGTGCTTGCACTTAGGCATAGACTCAAGTTGTATTACTCGATGAAGAACTTAACTATATTTCTGGAAAACTTGATGAAATCCATGTGCTCCCGATGGAAGTAGGCTCCACTCGAGTCGTAGAATCGAGTTGAGTCTACAAACCTTAATTGCCGTAGATGTTGTCGAAGTTATCTTTCTATCGGGTGCGCGACCAGCGCTCCCGATGGGAGTAGCCCCCGAGGTTACAACCAAGTGTTTGCACTTGGGTGTAGGCTCAACTTGCTTTTAATCGACACCACATTTTTTCCTCTTTCTTGTATCTTATCGGGAGGGTGAACAATACTCTCGATAAGAGTAGCCCCCGAGCCTATGGGCAGGTGCTTGCACCTAGGCATAGGCTCAAGTTGTACTACTCGATAAAAAACTTGACTATATTTTTGGGCGCAGCCCCTCTTTTTATCAACTCCAGGCCGTTGCTATTTTTATTTGACATCCATATCTATATTGTACAGGGATAATGGTAATTGGGGCTAGTTCATCTGACGGATCAGGTACTAGTTAACTGCTCTAGTGGCAATCCGCAAAACCTACTTCAAGATCACGTCCCTGGACATGATCCCAGGATACTCGGTGTTATCTTGGCAGTGCCGCTTAAGGTCTTACCATCTGTCGAGCCCCAGTCATGTTTTATCGGGTCCACAGCGCGTCCGCTGGGATATTTCTTCACATCTGTTGATGTGGAAAAAAGTAGCAGAGCGCAGTCTTTGGCGATGCCACGCCACACAGGATGGATCCCGGGGTCTTACCTTCGCAGAGTTTTGCGGCATTCAGAGATTATTCGCGACTTTGGCGCTCTGAGAATATTTTGTCAAGTGCCTTGTTCGGCTGATGCAATGACCCATTTTGCGGGTTCTTCTATTTTTTCTCAGGCTTAATGAGACAGCCGAATATATTGGTTATTCTATATTGTCGGGTACATCACCGATGCTCTTGCTCGGAACAATATGACGAGTCAATGAACCCGAAGATTTGTCCACCTTTTTTTTTTGGTTCCTCCTTAATGAAAATTTCGTCGAGTTCCTCCTTCAGGAAAATTTCTTCGGGTCCTCCTTGAGGACAATTCTTCAGGTCCTTTTTGAAGACAATTCTTCGGGTCCTCTTTGAAGATAATTCTTCGAGACCTCTTTGAGGATAATTCTTCGGGACCTCCTTGAAGATAATTTTTCGGGTCCTCCCTGAGGAAAATTCTTCGGGACCTCCTTGACGATAATTTTTCGGGTCCTCCCTGAGGAAAATTCTTCGGGACCTCCTTGGCGATAATTTTTCGGGTCCTCACTGAGGAAAATTCTTCGGGTCCTTCCTGAATAAGATTTCGTCGGGTTCTCTTTTGAAGACAATTTCGTCGGGTTCTCTCAAGATTTCGTCGGGTTCCTCCCTGAAGAAGATTTCGTCGGGTTCTCTTTTGATTTCGTCGGGTTCCTCCCTGAAGAAGATTTCGTCGGGTTCTCCTTGAGGATAATTTCTTCGGGTCCTCCTTGAGGATAATTTCGTCGGGTCCTGTTCTTTCTTGAAGACAATATCGTCGAGTTCTCCCTGTAGACAATTTTGTCGAGTTCTCTCTTATATACTTTGAAATTTCCTTTCTCCTGCACAAATAAACAAACTTTTTCTATCTTTTCCTTGACTCTCTTTTTCGCATGCGGTGTCAGATGCTCGGATTCGATGATATGTAAAGTGAATATATGCCGCGCAGCCCCCGAGTGTCGGTTGCGACGAAAGTAAATGATAATCAACTTTTTGCAAAATAAAAGAACACTTAGCTTTCTGGACACGACGAAGTCGATGCATGATGAATTCTTCGAGTGTAGATAAGAAATCTAGCCAAAGTAGAAACCACCAAATAACGAAAATAGATGCCGCCATATTATTGATGAAAAAATAGCCAAGCCCCCAAGCACTGCTGTGGTGATGTCATGATTGTTGCTTAGATGTCGTGCCACAGTTGTTACTTGAGGCGAAGTCATAATCGAGCCCCCGAGTGTTTAGCCATGATGTCGAAAGAAATTGACGGAGTTGCAACATCATATAAGGTGACACCATTTAAGATGAAGCCATAGACAATAATATATGAAGATGAACCCCAGATCAAGTATTTGAGATGAATCCATATTGAAGATTACGCCATTAAATATAGAGCATATATTGAAGATAAATCCATCGATATCATAGAGGATGAATCCATTAACCCGAAGAATCTAGTAATAACCATATAAGATGAATCCGCTGATATCATACAAAATGAATCCATTGATCCGAAGAAAATAGTTCCAGTAATAATTATAGAAGATTAATCCATTGAACCGAAGAATCCAGTAATATAGAAGATGAATCTGCCGAAGAAAATAAATCCAGTAATAATCCTCGATGATAAATCCAGTGACCCGAAATGCCTCAGGTAATGTTGTGTAAGAGTAAGCCAGTAATATTCATATAGATGAATCTTATAAGATGAATCCGATGAAGAAAAATCCAATAAGCCGAAGAAGATGACTCCACTGATCCGAAGAAGGTAATTTCACTAAGCTGAAAATAAATCCACGGAGCCGAAGGAGATATATCCAGATGCGATGAAAAGAAATTCACCAAGTAATCGAGTGTATTTGTGGTAACAAAGTAATGGCATGGCTCCCAGTGTTGGATGTATTTGCTGTAATATTGTAATGGTGCAGCCCCCGAGCATTCGGGTGTGGCAAAAGTAAATAATAATTTACTCTTGGAAAAGTAAAACTTAGCTTTATATCGTGTGCGACGGAGTTGTTGCTGAAGCAGGTCGTGCAGCGGACACAGTCGATGTAGGTGTGCGGTGTCTGGCTGGAAATAGTCGATATAGTCACGCAGCGCCAGGCCGGCATGGTTGATGTAGTCGCGCGGCGTCGGAAGTAGTCGATGGAGAGGGCGCATTCGATGTGACGGATACAGTCGATGATGCAGTCAAAATTCGCGGTGAACGAGCTCCCAAGAAAGGCGAGTGTGCGCTGTCAACTTTCAGCGAACGAGCCCCCGAGCATGCGACCGCGTGCGGAGAAGTAATCGGAGCTTGTTCCGATCTAAAGTTGTACTGGAGCGCAGAAATCTGCGGGCAAATAACAGCACAAGCCGAAAAAATATTTGACAAAATAAAATTATACGAATAGTAATTAGTTGAAAATATAGCGCCTGATGATCCTTGTGTCAGATATCGAGTTCGTAACGGACGAAACCCCGAGGTTAAGCCTCCACGGTCCATCGTTTTACTTACTCGAGTACGTGGTTCACAATGACTCGAAAAGTAATGTCGACGGTCATCTGTGCTGCTTGGGAGATAGACTATACATGTTCCGTCTAGTTGCATTAAATCGAGACATCTACTCTAATCTCATCCAGGTTAGACAATCACACAATATATTAGACAAGCGTATATCCGCATGGAAGATTAGATCAAAACAGTGGTTAAAACAATAGTTTCGCACGGATGGTTAGGTGCAAAGGAAATAAACACCTAGATGAGTAATACGGAGAGAGAGAAGATTGAGAAAGATAAAACTCATCTGTATTGTACTATACGTGTGTGTACGTATGTTTGTTTGCCCAAGCAAGGCATACGTCCGCGATCCACCTGCTCTGGCCGTCGGCCGCATTGGCCCGCACGTGATGTTTAATCCTTAGATCAATCTCTGATCAGCCGCTCGTGTTGAAATTGAATATAGAAAAATTGTTGTTGACGAAGGCCATGCTGGACGATATCCATGGATCCAGCCGACGGGAATTTGGCTGGCAGTTGAAGTAAAAATTTCTGATTTCCGATCTTGTTGATGATGCTGCTTACAAAGAATCCCGCCCGGATAACGAAATCCAGTCGCCGCGATTCCCACAGACGGCACCAATTGACGAGGGAACACCTCGCCAATGCCTACGTATTGTAGACTAGGGTTTCGGGAGAGAGCGACGATGGAGATTCCGGGAGCGAGATTAGGCACACGACGTACCCAGCTTCGGGCCCCCTCGGTGGAGGATCCCTACGTGCTGCTAGTAATCCAGTATATGATCATAGATGTGTTTACAGGGTGCCGCCGTAGGCGGAGCTATGTTGTCTATCTATTGTCCCCCTTCTTTCGGGTGCCCTGGCTAGCTTTATATATGCAACCAGCCTAGGGTTTTACAAGAGTCCTAATCGACTACTTCTTCAGGTTACCTTGTTGGGCCTTCTCCATATTGGGCCGAGCCAATCCAGGTATACTAATAATGGGTACCCGAAGGGTATGCCCATGTCACCTGGGGAGTACACTCCACCTCTCTCTATTTTATTTTATTTTGTTTTGCTTAGTTTACTTTTGTTTAGTTTATTTGTGCTTAGTTTATTTCTGTCTAGTTTTATTTTGCTTATTTTACTTTTGTCTAGTTTATTTTTGTCTTGTTTTATTTTCCCTATATACCGGAAAATCCATAAAAATTTGAAAAACCTAAAAATTAAAAACTGCTATTATGGGAGAATCTACAACCTATTTGGAGCTTATTGAATTATATAATAATTATAGAGAATCAAGAACGGGTAAAGTTCTGAGTGCTGTGATAGAAAAACTGAATACAATTGCTAAAATCTTGCTTAAACGCATGATATAAACTGTTGCTCTAAACAGGATACTAAACATCTTAAATTTCAATGTGGCTTTAGTGAGGAAGTTTTAATTAAGAACTATAATTGGAATAGCTATATTCATTTTGGGTTCGAAGAAGTAGAACAATTTGTTTTATTTATGGGAGCTTCTGAAATCGAATCCTTCATTGCTAAAAATTATGAAACTTGTTCTGTTTGTAAGGACCTTAAAGATTATGTCTCTTCTATCCTTAATTTTTGCATAGAAAGTTACAGTGATAATCCTTATATCATTGATTATAAAGAGAGACTCATTAATGCACAAGAATGCACTCAAAATTTGCAGGAACATGTGAAAGAGGAAATTGATGAACCTGAAAGCTCATTGGATGAAAAAGAAGAGGAGAGCGATGAACAAAAGGAGGAAGAATGGATTAGCTACCCATGCCAACCTTCTAATGAGAGTAACTCTTTATCTCTTACACTATTTGATTGTCCTCCATGCTTACCAAAAGATGATGAATGTTATGTTCCTGTGGATTCTCTTGAAATATTTCCTATGAGTAAAACTTGTGAGAATAATTATGCTACTGTTATTTATGATAATACATGCTACTTTGATAAATCTTATGATAATGCTTTGTTTATGCCTGATATCGAAATGCATGGTACTAAAGAGTTTTCCTTGGCAAATGTTTATGATAAATCTCTAGATGATGGTCCTATGTTACTTGATAATATTAATTGTACTACTAATGAAAATGGGATTGGAGAGTTCTTGACTTTATCTATGAGTCCCATATCTTTTGAGATTGATCAATCATCTTGTTACATTATTGATAAAAGTGGGTTTGAAAGTTTTAATCCTATTATTTCTGACCTTGATAAAAATTGTGTGTTTGTGGATCATGAAAAGCATGCTTTATGTGATAGTTATATTGTTGAGTTTGCTCATGAAGCTACTGAAAATTATTATGAGAGAGGGGAGAATATGGTTGTATAAATTTGCATGGTACTAAAACACCTCTCTATGTGCTTAAAATTTTGAAATTACGCTTGTTTTATCTTCTTATGCTTGTCACTTTGTTCTTCATGAATTTATTTGTGTAAAAGATTCCTATGCATAGGAAGTGGGTTAGACTTAAATGTATTTTGAATTTTCTTTTTGATGCTCTCTTTTGTTTCAACTCTTATTTCTTGCGAGTGCATCATTAAAACTGCTGAGCCCATCTTAATGGCTATAAAGAAAGCACTTCTTGGGAGATAACCCATGTGTTTATTTTGCTACTGTTTTGTTGTGTTTTGGAAGTTGTTACTACTGTAGCAACCTCTCCTTATCTTTATTTTATTGCAATGTTGTGCCAAGTGAAGTCTCTAATAGAAGGTTGATGCTAGATTTGGATTTCTGCGCAGAAACAGATTTCTCGCTGTCACGAATCTAGGTATGATTCTCTGTAGGTAACTCAGAAAAATCTGCCAATTTACGTGAGTGATCCTCAGATATGTACGCAACTTTCATTAGTTTTGAGTTTTCTGATTTGAGCAACGGAAGTACCTCTTAAAAATTTGTGTTTACTGGCTGTTCTGTTTTGACAGATTCTGTCTCTGTTTTTTTGCATTGTCTCTTGTGTACTTTAAGTGAGGCTTTCTAGACGTGGAGAGCTGTAGCTAATGTTTTATTGAGTACTTGCAATGTGTCACTATAGAGCCAAGGTGGATTAAAGTTTTTTTGAGTACTAACCCCTCTAATGAAGTTTATGAGAAGTTTGGTGTGAAGGAAGTTTTCAAGGGTCAAGAAAGGAGGATGATATATGATCAAGAAGAGTGAAAAGTCTAAGCTTGGGGATGCCCCTGTGGTTCATCCCTGCATATTTCAAGAAGACTCAAGCGTCTAAGCTTGGGGATGCCCAAGGCATCCCCTTATTCATCAACTTATCAGGTTTCTTCTATTGAAACTATATTTTTATTCGGTCACATCTTATGTGCTTTACTTGGAGCGTCTGTATGTTTTTATTTTTGTTTATGTTTGAATAAATTCGGATCCTAGCAATCCTTGTTTGGGAGAGAGACACGCTCCGCTTTTTCATATGAACACTTGTGTTCTTCGTTTTACTTTTAATGTTCAATGATAAAAGTTGGAAGCTATTGCATTTATTGCTATTTGGTTGGAAAAAGAAAATGCATCATATTGTCTTGGATAATTTGATACTTGGCAATTGTTTTGAGCTCTCAAGTAGATCATGATTAAGCTCTTGCATCATGTAGTTTAAACCTATTAGTGGAGAAATACCGTAGAGCTTGGTGAAATTGGTTTGCATGATTGGTCTCTCTAAGGTCTAGATATTTTCTGGTAATTGTGTTTGAGCAACAAGGAAGACAGTGTAGAGTTTTATAATGCTTGCAATATGTTCTTATGTAAGTTTTGTTGTACCGGTTTATACTTGTGTTTGCTTCAAACAACCTTGCTAGCCCAAAGCCTTGTACTGAGAGGAAATGCTTCTCGTGCATCCAAAACCTTGAGCCAAAACCTATGCCATTTATGTCCACCATATCTACCTACTATGTGGTATTTCCTGTCATTCCAAGTAAATACTTCATGTGCTACCTTTAAACAATTCAAAACTTTATTACTCCTTATTTGTGTCAATGTTTTATAGGTCATGAGGAAGTATGTGGTGTTTTATCTTTCAATCTTGTTGGGCAGCTTTCACCAATGGACTAGTGGCTCATCCGCTTATCCAATAATTTTGCAAAAAGAGCTGGCAGTGGGGTTCCCAGCCCCAATTAATTAATTTTCATTAACAATTCTCTTCACATGTTTTGCCCTGATTCATCGGTAAGCAACTTGATTTTGCAAATAGACACTCCTTCATGGTATCTGAATGTTGGAAGGCACCCGAGGATTCGGTTAGCCATGGCATATATAAGCAAAAGGTTGGGAGGAGTGTCATCCATAAATAAAAACTAAAGTACATGTGTAAAAAAAAAGAAGAGGGATGATCTACCTTGCTGGCAGAGATAACGTCCTTCATGGGAGCCGCTCTTTGAAAGTCTGTTTGGCAAGGGGGTTAGAGTGCCCACTACCATTCGTTGACAACAACAAACACCTCTCAAAACTTTACTTTTATGCTCTCTATATGATTTCAAAACTTAAAAAGCTCTAGCACATGATTAATCCCTGCTTCCCTTTGCGAAGGGACTTTCTTTTACTTTATGTTGAGTCAGTTTACCTACTTCCTTCCATCTTAGAAGCAAACACTTGTGTCAACTGTGCATTGATTCTTACATACTTGCTTATTTGCATTCATCATATTACTTTGTGTTGACAATTATCCATGAGATATGCATGTTGAAAGTCGAAAGCAATTGCTGAAACTTAAATCTTCCTCTGTGTTGCTTCAATGCCTTTACTTTGAATTTATTGCTTTATGAGTTAACTCTTATGCGAGACTTTTGATGCTTGTCTTGAAAGTACTATTCATGAAAAGTTTTGCTATATGTTATCTATTTGTTAGCAACTATAGATCATTGCCTTGAGTCACTGCATTCATCTCATATGCTTTATAATAGTATGATCAAGGTTATGTAAGTAGCATGTCACTACAGAAATTAATCTTTTTATCATTTACCTACTCGAGGGCGAGCATGAACTAAGCTTGGGGATGCTTGATACGTCTCCAACGTATCTATAATTTCTTATGTTCCATGCTACTTTTATGATGATACTCACATGTTTTATACACATTATATGTCATTATTATGCATTTTACGGCACTAACCTATTGACGAGATGCCGAAGAGCCAGTTGCTGTTTTCTGTTGTTTTTTGTTCCAGAAAGGCTGTTCGCGCAATATTCTCGGAATTCGACGAAACGAAGACCCAACACCTTATTTTTCCCGGAACCTTCCAGAAGGTCAGAGGGGGACCAGAGGGGTGCCCTGGGGGCCCCACACGTGTGGGCGGCGCGGCCCAAGGGGGGGCGCCCCCTAGTGTGAGGAGGCCTCGTGGCCCCTCCGACTCTGACTCTTCGCCTATAAGACCCCTTTCGACCTAAAAACGCGATACCAATTGACGAAACTCCAGAAAGACTCCAGGGGCGCCGCCACCATCGCGAAACTCCGTTTCGGGGGACAGAAGTCTCTGTTCCGGGCCGGGACGGGGAAGTGCCCCCGGAAGCCATCTCCATCAACGCCACCGCCTCCATCATGCTCCGTGAGTAGTTCCC
>NC_061509.1:258920620-258940522 GCF_022539505.1 Lolium rigidum
CCTTCACTTGTACCGAGCGGGAACGCTGCTCGTGCCTCCAAACACATGAAAACCAAGTTATTCCAGAGTGTCCACCATAAATACCTATGCATGGCATTTCAAACCATTCCAAGTAAATTCTCATGCGCTACCTTTAAAACCTTCAAAATGCTTCTTAATTTGTGTTTATGTTTCATAGCTCATGAGGCAAGTATGTGGTGTTTAGCTTTCAACCTTGTCATTTACTTTTGACGGACTCTCATATGGAATAGTGGCACATCCGCTTATCCAATAATTTTGCAAAAAGAGCTGGCAATGGGATTCCCAGATCCCAAATTAATTAAACTTAAATAGACACTCCTCCATGGGTTGTGATTGTTGGACTGGCACCCGAAGGATTCGGTTAGCCATGGCTTGTGTAAGCAAAGGTTGGGGGAGTGTCATCATCATAATAAAACTAAAATAAAAAGGCACTCCTTCATGGTATGAGATTGTTGGCAGTGCACCCGAGGATTCGGTTAGCCATGGTTTGTGCAAGAAAGGTTGGAGGGAGTGCCAAATAAATATGCAATAATTCATGGGAGCCGCTCTTGAAAGTCCGGTTGGCGAGGTAGTTGGTGTACCCATTACCATTCGTTGACAACAACAAACACCTCTCAAAATAATTTTACTCCTGCTTTACAAATGAAAAGCTCTAGCGCATGTTAATCCCTCGCTTCCCTCTGCGAAGGGTCAATCTTTTACTTTTATGTTGTGTCTCCATCCTTTCTTTGAGCACTTTCTTGAGAGCACAACTGTCATTCTTAGTATAATATGCTTGTCTCAAAATATGATTGATTGTGGTATAACTTTGATGCTTTTATCTTTGACAATCACTACTTCTAGTCTTTCTATGAACTCCGAGAGGTGCCCGGGCATTTATGTTTTGCCAATCAAATACGAGCAAGCGAGATACCACTTTATCATACTCTCTTATGAACATTGCAATCCTGCTTATATACATGATTCATGATGCTTATTATTAATTGTTGGTACCTCTTCATGATTGACATAGCTGTTAGATGATCTTATTTGCATGTACCTTATTATGAACTGCTCAAGTATTAGCCATATCATGAGAATATATACATCATATGAGCAAATGTGTTCGTGAAAGTTCTTTTATCGCTCGATTGTTAACTCGAATTGCTTGAGGACAAGCAATAAGCTAAGCTTGGGGGAGTTGATACGTCCAAAACGTATCTACTTTCCCGAACACTTTTGCTATTGTTTTGCCTCTAATTTGTGTATTTTGGATGCAACTAACACGGACTAACGCTGTTTTCAGCAGAATCTGCTCGGTGTCTCGTTTTTGTGCGTAAATCCAACTTTCGGGAAAAACCTCGGAATTTATGCGAAGGCCCTATTTTCCCAGGAAACTAACGGAGCCAGAAGGGCAATTGAAGTGGAGGCCCGAGGGCCCCACACCACCTGGCGGCGCGGCCCGGGGGCCCGCGCGGCCCTGTGGTGTGGCCCCCTCGGCCGGCCTCCGACGCCCTCCTTCGGACTACTTATTCGCTTCGACCTAAAAACACACGGAGAGAAGTGGAAGTCGCCAGAAACCCTCCAGAACGCCGCCACATCGCGAAACTCCGTCGCGGGAGCCAGAAGTCTCCGTTCTGGCACTCCGACGGGACGGGGAATTGGAGGAGATCATCACCGCCATCACCGCCAACGCCTCTCCATCAACCAGCAATGTTTCCCCCATCCATGTGTGAGTAATTCCCCCGCTGTAGGTGAAGGGGATGGTAGGGATTGGATGAGATTGGTCATGTAATAGCATAAGATTGTTAGGGCATAGTGCCTAGTGTCCGTAGATGGTACTTTTATGATATTGTTGCAACTTGTTATGCTTAATGCTTGTCACTAGGGCCCGAGTGCCATGATCTCAGATCTGAACATGTTATTATTTCATCATGATATTCATTGTTTATGGTCTTACCTATAAGTTGTATACACATGTCGTTGTCCGGAACCAATGGCCCCGAAGTGACAAATCGGGACAACCGGAGGGAATGGCAAGTAACGTGAGGATCACATGTGTTCACGGAGTGTTAATGCTTTGCTCCGGTACTCTATTAAAAGGAGTACCTTAATATCCAAGTAGTTTCCCTTGAGGCCCGGCTGCCACCGGCTGGTAGGACAAAAGATATTGTGCAAGTTTCTCATTGCGAGCACGTACGACTATAATTGGAACACATGCCTATTGATTGATTAGTACTTGGACAACGTTTTATTATTATCTGCAAATGCCCTGCTATGATTGTTACATGAGTTTCTCTCATCCATGCAACGCCCGTCATCCGTCCCCGTGCCTACGATATTTTAATCCTGCTGTTTACTAAAATCACTACTCGCTGTCTTTGTTACTCTCTGCTTCGTTATTTCACTATCGCTATTGCTATAAAACCGTTACTACTCGATAAACTCTTGCGAGCAAGTCTCGTTTCCAGGTGCAACTGAATTGACAACTCCGTTGTTAAGGCTTCCAAGTGTTCTTTGTCTCCCCTTGTGTCGAATCAATAAATTGGGTAATACTTCCCTCGAAGACTGTTGCGATCCCCTATACTTGTGGGTCATCATTCCCCCATGGACTACGGGTTCTAGCTGTAGCTAGTTGGTATTCTCTCCCCCATGTACTTCAATACAATGATCTCATGAGCTGCCTTACATGATTGAGATTCATCTGATGTAATCGGTGTTGTGTTTGTTGGGATCCGATGGATTGTTACATTATGATTAGTCTATCTATAAAGTTTGTGAAGTTATTGTTGCTGCAATCTTGTTGTGTTTAATTCTTGTCACTAGGGCCCGAGTGGCATGATCTTAGATTTAAGCTCTATACTTATTGCTTAGATTGTATCTACAAGTTGTTTGCACATATTTCTGTCCGGAACCCGAGGCCCCAAAGTGACAGAAATTGGGACAACCGGAGGGGAAGGCTGTGGTATGAGGATCACATGTTTTCACCAAGTGTTAATGCTTTGCTCCGGTGCTCTATTAAAAGGAGTACCTTAATTTCCAAGTAGATTCCCTAGAGGCCCGGCTGCCACCGGCTGGTAGGACAAAAGATGTTGTACAAGTTTCTCATTGCGAGCACGTATGACTATATATGGAAAACATGCCTACATGATTAATAATCTTGATGTTCTGTCTTAATGCTATTTCAATCCTATCAATTGCCCAACTGTAATTTGTTCACCCAACACTTGTTATTGGAGAGTTACCACTAGTGAAGATAGCTGGGAACCCCGGTCCATCTTTCATCATCATATACCCGTTCTACATGTCATTGGAAGTAGTATCAACTATTTTCTGGTGCCATTGCTCTCATATTACTGCTACTGCTGCTGTGTTACTGTTACTACTGCTCTCATATTATCGCTGCTTTCACATCACCCCTGTTACTAGTGCTTTTCCAGGTGCAGCTGAATTGACAACTCAGTTGTTAAGGCTTATAAGTATTCTTTACCTCCCCTTGTGTCGAATCAATAAATTTGGGTTTTACTTCCCTCGAAGACTGTTGCGATCCCCTATACTTGTGGGTCATTGATGTCTACGGGTACTTCTATTCTTGTAGACAGTGTTGGGCCTCCAAGAGCAGAGGTTTTTAGAACAGCAGCAAGTTTCCCTTAAGTGGATCACCCAAGGTTTATCGAACTCAGGGAGGAAGAGGTCAAAGATATCCCTCTCAAGCAACCCTGCAATCACGATACAAGAAGTCTCTTGTGTCCCCAACACACCTAATACACTTGTCGGATGTATAGGTGCACTAGTTCGGCGAAGAGATAGTGAAATACAAGTGGTATGAATGAATATGAGCAAGTAGTAACGGCACCGTGAAAATAGCTTGCTGGCGTGCGGTTGATGGTAGTAATATTGCAGGAAGTAAAGATGCGAGTAAAACAATAAATAAGCGATGATTGCAGTATTTGGAAACAAGGCCTAGGGATCATACTTTCACTAGTGGACACTCTCAACATTGCAATCATAAAGGAATATAAATAAGCACTTCACTATGCTACTCTGAATTACTCTTTGGCAAGATAACGAACACTAATTCATCATGTAGGTAAACCTTAAAGATGTATTCCCAAGTACTAATAAACTCCCCACGCTGTCACTGTGAGCATTCATAGGAGGTACTAACACACCACAATTTCATAGAGACATCCAACTCAAATCATAACTCCAGTGAATAAGTATTCTGTGAAATATAGCCTAAGAGACCCACACGGTGCACACACTGTCACCTTTACACACGTGGGACAAGGAGTCTCCGGAGATCACATAAGTAAAATCCACTTGAATAGCATAATGACATCTAGATTACAAACTCATCATATGGATCTCAATCATGTAAAGCAGCTCATGAGATCATTGTATTGAAGTACATAGGAGAGAGAGATGAACCACATAGCTACCGGTACAGCCCTTAGCCTCGATGGAGAAGTACTCCTCCTCATGGGAGACAAGCAACGTTGATGAAGATGGCGGTGGTGTCGATGGAGATGCCTTCCGGGGCACTTCCCCGTCCCGGCGGCGTGCCGGAACAGAGACTCCTGTCCCCGGCATCTTGGCTTCGCGATGGCGGTGGCTCCGGAAGGTTTCTCGTGCCGTGGCTTTTCGTATCGAAGATTTAGGTCGGGGACCTTTAAATAGGCGAAGAGGCGGAGTCGGAAGGCCGACGGGGCGCCACACAATAGGGGGCGCGCCCCTTGGGTCGCGCCGCCCCGTTGTCTGGTGGCCCTGTGGCTCTCCCCTGGTGGCTCTCGGGTGTTCTGGAAGCTTCGTGGAATTCTAAGATGCTGGGCGTTGATTTCGTTCGATTCCGAGAATATTTCCTTACTAGGATTTCTGAAACCAAAAACAACAGAAAACATCAACTGGCCCTTCGGCATCTCGTCAATAGGTTAGTTCCGGAAAACGCATAATAATGACATATAATGTGTATAAAACATGCGAGTATCATTATCATCATAAAAGTAGCATGGAACATAAGAAATTATAGATACGTTTGAGACGTATTAGTCATCACCTACGTGTTTGGGCGCGCCACCTGGGCTCTTTTGGGCCTCAGGCCCATCCAGGTGTGCTTACATATCCTAGGGTGCTTCTCCCGATGAAATAATGAAGCTCCAAAAATTCTAGCTCAATTTGACTCTGTATAGATTTCTGAAAGTGAAAAAATACACGAAACATGAATTCTTGTTCTTCAGAATTATAAACTAAATAAAGGGAATCATTGGTAAATCCCCATAAATCAATGTAAAACATGGTATTATCAACATATATGTTGCAAATATGTGGGAAGTCAATATGATGAAGGACAAAGTTCATGTATGCATTTTACATGCATCAGTTTGACACTCAAATACTTATCGAATCGTACTAAGGTGATCCCCTGCACTTGGGGGTTATCACACGCCTAACGCCGCATGGGCAAAACCGTGACATATATCTATACCAAACCTATACCTAGACCAAACCTACACCTAGGCCTAACTCTGTTGTTTTATAAAGGAGGCTAGCCTCCTCTCACCCCATCGTCTCCGACCAACTAGGCCGTCCACCCGCGTTCCACATGTGCTCCACCCTATTGACGGCCCGCCTTGCGTGTAGGAGACCGTAGGAACTCACCCGCTCCCATCCCCCCATCTTTGATAGGCTGGGCGTGGCCACCACCGCCGATGAAGATGGCAACAATAGTCGTGTGGAGTAGGTCAAGGGGCGGCTCTCTATGGTGGGGGAGGGCCCTCCAAAGTCACCCCGTGCGAGGCGACAAGGGAGGGAGGATAAGGGAGGTGAACGGCGGTGGCTAGAGGCGGTGGTCCTAAGATCCGATCGCCTGGTTGTACATGTCATGTATTGTACTTATACCCCTCGTACATGATGTGGACTCTCTATAATGTCCTAATATATAAACACACCCATGCGGTCCATATTAGGGTTACACTTCCCATATTATGTTAGATACTCGCTAACCGTTTGGGAAGAAATGTGAGCCAACCAGTAACTCAGTATAGGGCTGCATGGAAAGCTCGAGACTTGTGAGCAGCTCGATATTGACTCGTCTTTTAGCTCGATTCGAGATCTACTCGAAAATGAAATGAGCTAAGTACAAGTGTCTAAAAGAGCTCGACCTAAAAATGAGCTGATCTTGATTGACCACTAGCTCACGTTGCTTTGAGCTCGTTAGCTCGAAATAATATAGTTATGTCTAATAATTTGTAATATGTTAAAATAAATAGGATAACTTGTTGCCTTATATGATGTTAAAATGATATTTTCCTTCCTTCTATGTGCAATAAAATTAGGAAGGTAAATTAGGTGAGCAATTTTAGGCATTAAATGTTCATGGTATGCCCCTATAAATAGACATCATAGGCTTTCTAACTACAGTTTGACAACATAAATTGTAATTATTTTGGTTTTAGTTGGAATAATATTTAGTATTATTTTGTTATGGTATCGTTGTGTGCATTACTAGTTAAAAATTGCATGCAAATATAGGAATTTTTTGTCATTTTTAGCTCAAAACTAGCTAGAGATCGACTCAAGATTGTTTCAAGCTGATCATTAGCTAACTTTACGGTTCAAGATTTTGCTCAACTCAATCAGAGCTCGAATTTAATATGAGCTGAGCTGAGTCTAGTCTAGTGTAAGGTGCTTAAACTTGACTCGCTTGCAGCACTAACTTGACTCTGCATTTGGTGACTTCGTGCACTCGCATTGCCCTGTGGAGTTCCCCCTGTACCAGGTCCCAGAAGATTACGATGGATTGATCACCGTATAAACCTGTCTGATTCCGGCCTCGAACAAATGGGGATGGAGACCGGGCGTGCATCCCTTTCGCATTCACGTTAGGAAAGTTCTAACACCTGACCGACCATGGACTTTTTAACTAGCTTAGCTAGCAGATGTACCCATGGCAACGACATCTGATCCGAAAATTAGCCATAAGTTTCAGTCGGCAAGCAACATGTACGTGCATATGCTCCAAACATTCCTCTTCTTCGTGACGAAAAAAGAAAACTACAAAATGAGGACGTAGTAGCATTGATTGGTAACATGCTGCGAAGGAGAATATATCTTGCGCCCATGAGTGACGCGGAATAAAGAGTGACAAGGGTTTTGGAAACTAACCGAACATGGATGGGCATGGGGAATATGTTCTCTTCGTCGGGTTTGTTTTGCAGCAGGGTTTGATTGATGGCATATCATATCCAGTTCGGTCTTTCGATAAAGGCGAAAGGGAATTGCTTCCACTGAAGAAAGGAGACTGAAAATTAAATTATCGGCCTAGCTGAAGAAAATGCGGTCGCGGTTCGGTCGCACATTCCAGGCCGTTGATCTCTAGCGATATCTTTCTTTGGAACATTGCTTATCCTAGTGCAACTTTGTTAAGAACATTGCTTATTTTTAGATGAACAAGAACATTGCTTATCTTGAAGAAGCTTTATTAGGAGCATTTGCTTATCTCCATGTATAAAACTTTACCAGGATCATTGCTTATCTTCATGAAACTTTACTATGAACATTGCTTAAGCAGCTTAAGTGGGGCTTGCATGTATACGCAACTGTCTCCTCACACTTTTCAGGTGAACCATTGTCCTGAAAAATTCTCCAAAAAAAATGTACTATACTAAAAAGGATTAGGATTTTCTGAATGTCACATGAATATAACGGCATGGTTCGGTTGTTGCTACCGAAGTACCGATCGATCGATCTATATTATAGCATTCCGGGGACTTGCCCACCTGTGTACGCCAAGAAAGGCTATTGTACGCTTCTGGAGAAATGGCCATATTGCAGCTCGTGGGATATTTCCCCATGACCAGGAGTTAATCAGAGAGGTTATAGTTAGAGGTCGAGTACGTATTGAAACATAGAAGCTGCAACCTACTCCCTCCGTTCTTAAATAAGGGTACTTTCGTCTTTTGTTGTTGATGTTAAATTTTAAATTTTAACTAACTTAATTGAAAATAGTAGCAACATATAGCATATCAAATCTGTGTGTGAATACGTACATTTGATTACGGATCTAGTGACACTAAACTTGTGTCATAAATGTTGTCAAATTTTCTCATAAAGTTGGTCAAACTTTAAAATATTTAACTTAAAATAAAAGCTAAAAGTACACTTATTTGAGGACAGGGGTAGTAGACATCTAGCTGCTCATGCATAATCCACATACGAAAGGGACATCTGAATTTTTGGTTATCATGCAGAGTCAGAGGAGGATCAAAATGTGCTCATAAGAGCATCTCTAGCCGGTCCCTTAAAAACCGGATAGAGGAGTAAATTTTTTGAACTCTCAAACGGTTTAGAGGAGTAAAAGTTGTAGTCCTTGGTCGCTCGGTCCTTATTTATACTCATCGATCGAGCGGCAAGTTCCTCCCCCCCCCCCCCCTCCCGCCAATGTTGTAGCCAATATAGCATCACTCTAAAGCTGGAGATGGCTGAATCCTCCCACCCCCGGTCCCTTCTATCGATTCGGAGGACGAGTCGAGGCCGCGCGCAACCATCCGGTGGTGGCGCGCCCCAAGGAGGCGGCGACGCATCCTCCTTGAGGTACCCTGAACCGCCGCCACTGTTGCGGCAGTACCACGGTGTGCGCCATCATGTATGGGGGACTAGGTCGTGGAGATCCCAAGAAAATCCGGATTGGCACCTTCCATTCGGCGGCATAGGAAACGAAGGCGTATGACATTGAGTTGGTGCGCCTCCATGGCTCGGATGTGCAACTGAACTTCCCACTTTGCCAGGAGATGATTCGGTCAACCCTCGCATGGCCGGCGTGCACGAGATGTGGAAGTACTAGGAGGTCCACGATAGTACATGGCGATCTCCATGACCAATATTCAGAGCGTACTGAGAAGGAGAGAGTACCGCGTCTATGACCTCTACAAGGCAGGGAAGACCAACGAAGCTAGGCTCTCCGATGCGCTTTTCATTGGCCTCGGCTATACCTAGGCAAAACTCGGAATGGGCCGGGCTTTAGGTCGGGCATGAAAAAGCCAGAAGCTAAAAGCCTAGGCCCGAGCCCAGCCTAACCGTTGGGTCTAGAAATCAGGTACGAGCACGAGCCCGACCTAAAGCCCCAAAAAGCCCATCTCGGTCCAACAAAGCCTACATCATGCACTTTGTGGGCTTGAGCCCGGCTCGGACCAATGTTCGGGCTGAATATTCTGGCCTGAGCCCGACCTGGCATGCAATTTTGGCTAGGCCTGACCCAGGATTTTCTGGCTAGGTCGGGCCGTCTGGGCCGGGCTGCCCATGACCAGCTAAAGCCTTGGCTCCGACACCGACGACTCGGTCAAGGCGACGACATATGAGATCTTGGGTAGCGGCAACCAAGGAATATAGTTTAGATTTAGGGTAATGTGGTACATTCTAGTAGTTTAATCAAGTTCAAAGTACTAGTTTTTTGTTAAATTTGTATGAATTCGTTTCTAATTGACATAAATTTAAGTTTGAGTAGTTAGGGTATAAGGAATCCACGAGAAATGGGTATTGTTTAGGGGAGCAAATATACTTCCTCTAAAAAGATAGGAGGCTGGATTTTGTCCTCTAAAATTTAAGGGCCATTTGATTCATAGGATTTGTAAATAAATGTGTACGATTTGAATCCTATGGAAAAAAAATCATATACAAGTGTTTGATTCGTATGAACATATCATATAGGAACTAATTCTATAGGAATCTTGTAGTGTAAATCATATAGAAAAAAAGTATTAGGTTATACCTCATGATTTTTTTTTACTACAATCAAACACACTTCGTCAACCCATAGAATTTGAATGAACATAACATCTCAATTATATGCTTTTCCTATTTCCATATTCATCATATCCTTTGAATCAAAGGAGCACTAAGGTATCAAACCAAAATGTTGACGTTGATTCGATGATGATGCTCCTGCCTTGTCTAGCTACTCGGGCAATATCGTGCTACTACAGTACATCCAATTGATCGAGCCAACACACTGCTCCTCGCTCGGAGAAAAGAAGAAGCTGGTTTTTTCCTTGGGAGGAAACTGTGTGAAAACCCATCTAGGCTGGAAGCGATATCTTCCGGGGCGCCGCGTACGTACGCGCCTTGCTCGCGTACCAATATGTTCCAATCATCTGATCGATGTCGCCCACCGTTAGAAGAAGAGCTAGCCTATGGCGGCACGTACGACATGCAAGGCTACCGGCCGGCAACGATCGCAGGAGAATATCAGAGGCGACGGCACGACGATCCTTGTCGCCGCTCGGCGCAGCGGGTGGCAGTTCCATCGATTGGCTCCGTGCTCTCTCGCAGTCGTGTACGCACGGCGCGACAAGAAGAAAAAATTGACGGCGACGGAACGGGATTCTCCGGCGGCCGTTGTTTCACTGCCACGTAGAGGCGTGGTGGGGTGGCGGGCCGCTAACTATAATGTGGTGGCTCTCTCCGGCAAACCTGTGGACGTGGCTTGTCGGCTCATCATGTGCGTCTGCGTCTGCGTCTGGCCCGAGACGATATCATAGACCGACGGATCGTCGATCTCAACTTGAAGCAATGGCCTTGGCGTATCCGCAAGGCACCAACCTCCGGCGCACGCTCACACGGATCATGCGTGATCACTCGCGCTAAGAGCTACTCTAGAATTCTAAAAAAAAGAATATATCTATTATTATATACTAAAAGCACAATATGGGAGTTTAAAATAAAGACACCACGTTAATCCACATCATCTAAATTAATTTAACGGTTAGATCTAAAATTTACGGTTGGGATTTAAGAAAAGGTTAATGAGTTACGTTGCCGTAAAATCCAGCTTGACACGTCTAATGTCTGAGACAATATCAACATCAAATATCACTACAGGAATGGCGACATACGCCGACGGCCGTGGCGTACGCCGACGGCCAAATGTCGGGGCCGTCGGCGTATGGCCCGGCACGGCCAGCAAGCCCGTCGACCCTCGGCGTATCGTTGCCATCGGCGTAGCGAAGTCTATGCCGAGGGCAGCCCTCGGCATATATTTGGCCCTAGGCGTAGACAGGGCTACGCCGACGGCCACCCTCCGCGTAGGCCATTTTTTAAATTTGTCTAATTTCTAAAAATCATAACTAATTCATATGATGTCAGAAAAATGCGTATGAGGTATCAAAATGTTCAGAAAAACATCCTCTATCCGTTTATGTCAAAATCATGCATATTTGAATCATGTACAGTACCATTTTAATATAGAAACAATTCAATCACTTTCTTATATGTCCTCAGGTTCCCGTTTTAGACAGATGGCAATTTAAACGAAGTCAGAAAATCTCGCGAAGCCGCATGACATCATTTTATGTGTCCTAGTAACCACTCCAAAAGATGGAATTGGGATACGGCAATTATTTTAGAAAACCCTTCACGAACAGGGCTATCAAGTCCGGAGTTCTATGGCTTTTAGGGCAAATGAGTAGGAAACGGCCCGTGACACCGCATAGTTTGTCGGAACGAGGCCATATTTGACACGTGCGTGGTCCCTGGGATGGGAAGCAAGGCCCCGGGAACGGATTTCCAATCCGACCCATGGGCGATGGTTTTTTCATTTTCGGGGTGCCAAAACGGGTTTTTTTTTGTGAAGTAACTAAATGGGGATTTTAGTATTGCGCGAGACCTCCGCCTAGTGGTAGGACACCGCCTTCGCACCACATATCACATGCCATATGTGCGCGCTAGCTATCTGGGAATCCATGCGGCTTCCTACGGTGTCCCGCCGAATCCGCTGGAAAGTGATCGGATTTGAACCGGGGCTACACTTTTCGTCGCTCAATAAATTCCGGAAAAATGTTATTAGGTCTATGACACATCACTTTATGTGCTAATTTTTTTCCATTTAGCGCGATGGCAAACAGGTGCACCAGCGCGCCCGGTACGGCCATACCGCATCTCCGTGGGGGCCCGTTTTGGCCAAATGGCAATTTAAACGAAGTCAGAAAATCCTGCGGAGCCGCATGGCTTCATTTTATGTGTCCTAGTAACCACTCCAAAAGTTGGAATTAGGATACGGCAATTATTTTGGAAAACCCTTCACAAACAGGGCTATCACGTCCGGAGTTCTATGGCTTTTAGGGAAAATGAGTAGGAAACGCCCCGTGACACCGCATAGTTTGTCGGAACGAGGCCATATTTGGCACGTGCATGGTCCCTGGGATGGGAAGCAGGGCTCCGGGAGCGGATTTCCAATCCAACCCATGGGCGATGGTTTTTTCATTTTCGGGGTGCCAAAACGATTTTTTTTTTGAAGCAGCTACATTGGGTGCATTTTAGTATTGCGAGAGACCTCCGCGTAGTGGTAGGACACCGCCTCCGCACCACATATCACATGCCATATGTACGCGCTAGCTATCTGCGAATCCCTGCGGCTTCCTGCAGTGTCCCGCCGAATCCGCTAGAAACTGACCGGATTTGAACTAGGGGTACACTTTCCGTCGCTCAATAAATTCCGCAAAAAATGTTTTTAGGTCTATAACACATCACTTTATGTGCTAATTTTTGTCTGTTTAGCGTGTTGGCGAACGGTGCACCATTTCGCATCTTCCGAGGGAGCCGTTTTGACCACATGGCAAATTGGGCGTCATATTTGGAGTCCTCTAATTTTTAGGTTCAAATGATGATATGGATGCTATATTTAGATTCCTCTCATTTTTCTGATCGATTTAGACATATTATTTGTGGAATTTCAATTTTCCGATTTAAAGATATTAATTATTCCATATTAAATATTAAATAGGAAAAGGACCAAAAATAAAATCATTTTATTGTTATTTGAATTCAATATTATTATTACTTATATATTCATTGTTGTCTACTTAAGTAATTGTTTGGGATTCAAAAATAAAGAGGTGTGCATCTCGGTTCAAGGGTTAATAGGGTTGATATGCTATTATTATCAGCAAGAGGTGTCAATTCTTTAATGGAAGCTCATCCGAATGGAACCAAAAAGTTAAGCGTGCTGAGCCTGGAGTAGTGTGAGGATGGGTGACCGACTAGGAAGTTTAACCATGATTGTAGTTTGACCTAAAGTTAAGTGTACTTAGAGTTAAATATGTATTGGGTGAAAGATAAACAAGTAAAAAAAGAAAAAAAGAAAAAGAAAAAGAAAAGAAAAAAATGGTGTAAAAGAAATTAAAATTTTAAAAAATTTAAAAGTCTATGCCTAGGGTTTTGCCGTCGGCATATAGAAAAAATAATTTTTTTTCGAATTTTTTTTTTGAATTTTTTTTGGAAAAAGGAAATTTGAATTTTTTAAAAATCTATGCCGAGGGTTTTGCCGTCGGCGTAGCGTGCTACGCCGAGGGCCGGGCTACGCCGACGGCGATAGTGGCTTTGCCGAGGGAGTTATACGCCGAGGAGCTACGCCGAGGGTGGCCCTCGGCATAGCCTACGCCGACGGCCAAAGTAGGCTATGCCGAGGGTTCCTGGCCCTCGGCATATCGCCACATTCCTATAGTTTAAAGGAAACTGTTGTACCGTCAAAACCAAAATTAATCCGTTGTTTCAAAACGTGTGTCAATAGGCGTCTACATGACGTGGTCTCCAAAGAGCCAACGTGATGTACCAACATCTTTTATTTTAATACCAGATTCTTTGCAATAAGCCAACATATGTACTTTCCTGGGACGCCTGGCTGATACGATACGAACCAGCACATGCCTGTGACACTTGAAGGCAGATTTGTCGAAGATTTCTGGAGGCCAATATGACGTGTTCCTTCCGATCTACACTTATGTGTGCCATGTGGTAAGGATCGGCGCGACAAGCCAGAAACAACGACCAGCGGAACTGACCACCGGAATCAGGAGCCTAGGAGCCTAAGAATCAGCTAACTAGAACCAAGATGGGCGTTCACAATTACTTCATGATTCTAGGTTTAGTTAAAATCAAATTTTATAAAATTTGGTTAAATATTTTATATAAATATCAGCATATACAATATAAAATCTATTTGATATTATGAATATTGATATTGATTTTTAATATTTTGGATAAACTTTGCAAAGTTTAACTTTAACTAGATTGGTGTGCGCTAACGATTTAGATAAAAGGGCCGCCGTCGATCATTGCGGAGCCTATATGTCTGTCGGTGACGTCGTAGCTACTCAAAATCAATTTTGGCAAAGAATAAGTAGATGGTGTATCTACTTTCCCAAGGGTATGCATGATGGCATAAGTACTCTATCAAGAGAGTTAAAGTGAATGCTAGGTCGATGGACGACGGTAAGCGATACATCCAGATACATCCATATAAAACCGAGAAAAGGTAGAGTCTAATTTTTTAAACTTATATGCCACAAATTTATGCATTGGTTATGTGAAACTCATTGTTTCAATTTGTCTCAAAAAAAATTCACAATATATTAGTACCAATTCAGCGACAGTTAATATGGATCGGAGGGGGTAGTGAAAATTTTGGCTTGGTTGATAAATTCCTAAAAGAAAATATATATAGCTCGGTTAGATATAAGGATATGTAACTATGTAAGTAGTTTTACATTCACAAAGATAACAATGTACATGCAATGTAAGTTGTGCCACATTATTAGGAGGTACATACAACAAAAAAGAAATGTATTTCGAGAGTTTTCATCGCTCAGAAAGATATGTACTTCAAACAAACAAAAAACACCTAAAAGAAAAAAAGGATCATGCAGAACTAAGTTATTTCTCTTAGAAAACATAATATCATTATTCTAACTTTTTTGCGGGTAAATATAATTATTGTACCTAAACATATATATCACAACATATATATCTTATTCAGTGTACCTACAACCAATAAAAATCTTCATACTTGTACATAAATGGATTAAAATGGATAGAAATACTTAGGTGTGCATAAATGCATCATAGCCGATAGAACTGCATTTCATGTGGAGCTTAATTATTGCCTAATGACGATAAACACAGTGATTGATACTACGTGACAAGCAATATTTCACTACAGGAATGGGGCTATATGCCGAGGGCCGGGAACCCTCGGCGTAGCATGCTTTGGCCCTCGGCGTAGGCTATGCCGAGGGCCGCCCTCGGCATAGCTCCTCGGCGTGTAAGTCCCTCGGCAAAGGCACTATCGCCGTCGGCGTAGCCCGGCCCTCGGCGTAGGACGCTACGCCGACGGCAAAACCCTCGGCATGGACTTTTAAAAAATTCAAATTTCCCGTTTCCAAAAAAATTCAAAAAAAAAATTCGAAAAAAAAAATATTTTTTTCTATATGCCGACGGCAAAACCCTAGGCATAGACTTTTAAAAATTTTAAAATTTTAATTTCTTTTACACAATTTTTTCCTTTTTTTTTCTTTTTTTTCTTTTTTATCTTTCACCCAATACACTTTTAACTCTAACTACACTTAATCTTATGTCAAATTACAATCATGGTTAAACTTCCCAGTCGGTCACCCATCCTCACACTACTCCAGCCTCAGCACGCTTAACTTCTTGGTTCCATTCGAATGAGCTTCCATTATAGAATTGACACCTCTTGCTGATAATAATAGCATATCAAACCTATTAACCCTTGAACCGTGATGCACACTTCTTTATTTTTGAATCCCAAACAATTACTTAAGTAGACAACAATGAATATATATAAGTAATAATAATATTGAATTCAAATAAAAATAAAATAATTTTATTTTTTGGTCTTTTTTCTATTTAATATTGAATAATTAATATCTTTAAATCGGAAAATCAAAATTCCACAAATAATATGTCTAAATCGATCAGAAAAATGAGAGGAATCTAAATATAACATACATATCATCATTTGAACCTAAAAATTAGAGGATTCCAAATATGACGCCCAATTTTCCATGTGGCCAAAACGGCACCCTCGCGAGATGCGAAATGGCCGTATCGGGCGGGCTGGTGCACCGTTCGCCAACACGCTAAACGGACAAAAATTAGCACATAAAGTGATGTGTTATAGACATAAAAACATTTTTTGCGGAATTTATTGAGCGACGGAAAGTGTACCCCTAGTTCAAATCCGGTCGGTTTCAGCGGATTCGGCGGGACACCGCGGAAGCCGCATGGGTTCCCGAGTAGCTAGCGCGCACATATGGCATGTGATATGTGGTGCGAAGGCGGTGTCCTACCACTACGCGGAGGTCTCGCGCAATACTAAAATGCGCCCCATGTAGCTGCTTCACAAAATAAACCCGTTTTGGCACCCCGAAAATGAAAAAACCATCGCCCATGGTTCGGATTGGAAATCCGCTCCCGGGGCCTTGCTTCCCATCCCAGGGACCACGCACGTGCCAAATATGGCCTCGTTCCGACAAACTATGCGGTGTCACGGGCCGTTTCCTACTCATTTGCCATAAAAGCCATAGAACTCCGGACGTGATAGCCCTGTTTGTGAAGGGTTTTCCAAAATAATTGCCGTATCCTAATTCCGACTTTTAGAGTGGTTAGTAGGACACATAAAATGACGCCATGCGGCTCCGCGGGATTTTCTGACTTTGTTTAAATTGTCATTTGGCCAAAACGGGCCCCCACGGAGATGCGGTATGTCCGTACCGGGCGCGCTGGTGCACCCGTTTACCATCGCGCTAAACGGACAAAAATTGGCACATAAACTGATATGTCATAGACCTAAAAACATTTTTTGCGGAATTTATTGAGCGACGGAAAGTGTAGCCCTAGTTCAAATCCGGTCACTTTCCAGCGGATTCGGCGGGACACCGCGAGAAGTCGCATGGATTCCCAGATAGCTAGCGCGCACATATGGCATGTGATATGTGGTGCGAAGGCGGTGTCCTACCACTACGCAGAGGTCTCGCGCAATACTAAAATGCGCCTTATGTAGTTCCTTCACAAAAAAACCCGTTTTGGCACCCCGAAAATGAAAAAACCATCGCCCATGGGTCGGATTGGAAATCCGCTCCCGGGGCCTTGCTTCCCATCCCGGGGACCACGCACGTGCCAAATATGGCCTCGTTCCGACAAACTATGCGGTGTCACGGGCCGTTTCCTACTCATTTGCCCTAAAAGCCATAGAACTTCGGACGTGATAGCCCTGTTTGTGAAGGGTTTTCCAAAATAATTGCCGTATCCTAATTCTGACTTTTGGAGTGGTTACTAGGACACATAAAATGACGCCATGCGGCTCCGCGGGATTTTCTGACTTTGTTTAAATTGTCATTTGGCCAAAAGGGGCCCCCACGGAGATGCGGTATGGCCGTACCGGGCGCGCTGGTGCACCCGTTTACCATCGCGCTAAACGGAAAAAAATTAGCACATCAACTGATATGTCATAGACCTAAAAACAGTTTTTGCGGAATTTATTGAGCGACGGAAAGTGTAGCCCTAGTTCAAATCCGGTCACTTTCCAGCGGATTCGGCGGGACACCGCATGAAGCCGCATGGATTCCCAGATAGGTAGCGCGCACATATGGCATGTGATATGGGGTGCGAAGGCGGTGTCCTACCACTACGCAGAGGTCTCGCGAAATACTAAAATGCGCCCGATGTAGTTCCTTCACAAAAAAAACCTGTTTTGGCACCCCGAAAATGAAAAAACCATCGCCCATGGGTCGGATTGGAAATGCGCTCCCGGGGCCTTGCTTCCCATCCCAGGGACCACGCACGTGCCAAATATGGTCTCGTTCCGACAAACTATACGGTGTCACGGGCCGTTTCCTACTCATTGCCCTAAAAGCCATAGAAATCCGGACATGATAGCCCTGTTCGTGAAGGGTTTTCCAAAATAATTGTCGTATCCCAATTCCATCTTTTGGAGTGGTTACTAGGACACATAAAATGATGTCATGCGGCTCCGCGAGATTTTCTGACTTCGTTTAAATTGCCATCTGGCTAAAACGGAACCTGAGAACATATAAGAAAGTGATTGAATTGTTTCTATATTAACATGTTATTCTACATGATTCAAATATGCATGATTTTGACATAAACGGATAGAGGATGTTTTTCTGAACATTTTGATACCTCATACGCATTTTTCGACATCATATGAATTAGTTATGATTTTTACAAAATTAGACAAATTTGAAAAATAGCCTACGCCGAGGGTGGCCGTCGGCGTAGCCCTGTCTACGCCTAGGGCCAAAGATATGCCGAGGGCTGCCCTCGGCGTAGAGGTCGCTACGCCGACGGCCATGTTTCGCCGAGTGTTGAAAGGGCAGGCTGGCCTGGCCGAGCCATACGCCGACGGCCCCGACTTTTGGCCGTCGGCGTATAGCCTGGCCCTCGGCATAGCCTCCCATTCCTGTAGTGTTTCACTTATCTTAATATTTGTGGTGATCTGTTATATTTGCTGGGATTTTAATACTTATTTCTCAAACATTTTCAACACAATATAGATGGTGCCCTCGCATTTGCGAGGGCCACTATGCTAGTTCTAAAGAAAAAAGACTACTCTAGCAGATACGTGCCGAAACTCACTTTCGGCTCGGTTTCGCCCGCCGTGCTGGCCCCAAAAAAAATTTACACGGTTCCGCGAACTCAGACATGCAGATGCTACAAGTAATGATCGATGCGGCGGAAACAGGTTCAAGCCCTGTTTTTGCACCGCCGCATCCACTGATCTGTCACCACCCTAGGGTTCCTCCGATGAGCGATTCCACCGCATTGCGATGTTTCAGTGCGGACGGAAGCTCCCGCGGCACCACCGCCGAGGAACACATGAAATGGGTCTGGTCGGCGGGCATAAAGAAGTGCGCCTCTGAAGAAGTGGACAAACCGCGGCCTCCTGTCGTCGTCACTCCGTGCGTACGGATACGTCTGTAAGGCGGGGTCGTCATCCTCCCCGCGCCTTCATCGTCGCTCCCCAACCCCTCCGGCGACAATTGGGTCACAGAGGCCAAAGAAGAGCCGACACCTCCGCCGGTAAAGATCGTCGACGATGTGGACTTTGTCGACAACAACGAAGCCGAGGCGGCAGCCGTCAAGACGCTCTGGCGCATCTCAGAGCGGGAGGGTGCTAAGGCAGGGCAGTGCGAGGAGGAGGACGCGCACTGGCTCCTCCACCAGGTGCGTACCTGCGAGGAGATTCAACGGGAGACCGCCATCCGCGGCGTGAAGACGAAGGTCATCGAGCAAGTGTAGGATTCGCTCGCCATCGCCATCGCCCTCGTCCACCGTCGCTCTCACATGCCCCGGTGTGGTACCCCGGGGCCGAATTTTGGTAAATCTAGGCTATAGTAGGTTTTAATTTGGGTTTGCTGTTAATTTTGTGTGTGTAGGATATGTGAATCGCGAATGGTGTTTCGATGAACATCGTGATCGCCTTTCAGTTCTCCCGCGAACATAGTTTTTAAAATTATTTAGTTCCGAGTATGGGTACTGAGATCTAGGCGACGAGTTATTGAGCCTATAAACGTATTTTCAAAAACATGTGCTCATGTTTTTTAGGCTGCTATTTACAATATATACCACACTCCCGCCTCCCTAACCCTAACCCGCCGCCTCCCTCTCCCCTCTCCTGGGCGGCGGCAGAGGCTCCTCCTCCCCCCGCACCCCACAGCCACCCGCCGCCCGTCGCCCTGAGCCGCTGCCGCTGTCGGCCGTGGCCCCGACCCCGGCGCTGGCCTCGGCCCTGGCCATGGCCCCGGTCCCGGCCTGGCTCTGGCGGTGGTGGCGGCACCCCCTCCGTCGAATCGACGAGGGGGTGAAGAGGGTTTCCGCGGTGACGTTCCATGGGAGGTGATTGATACGTCCAATTTGCATCACTATTTTATATCATAATTTGCCGTTATTCATTGATATATTTCATATTGGGACACAATACTTATGTTATTTCATCTATTTTGCATGTTTCATGATTATTTGGAGATCGAGCACCGGAGCCAGGATTCTGCTGGAAAAAACACCGTCAGGATGCGATATTTCGGAAGATCA
>NC_061509.1:258940622-258960034 GCF_022539505.1 Lolium rigidum
GGTAGGACGTCATAGAAAATACTATGAATTCCCAGAAAGAGAAGCATGTGCATGTGATATGTCTCCAACGTATCTATAATTTCTTATGTTCCATGCTAGTTTTATGACAATACCCACATGTTTTATATACACTTTATATCATTTTTATGCATTTTCCGGGACTAACCTATTAACAAGATGCCGAAGTGCCAGTTCCTGTTTTTTTGTTGTTTTTGGTTTCAGAAATTCTACACAGGAAATATTCTCGGAATTGCGCGAAACAAAAGGCCACGTCCCTATTTTTCCAGAAGCTTCACGGAGTCCGAAGGAGAGACGAAGGGGGGCCACGAGCTGGCCCCACCATAGGGGGGCGCAGCCCACCCCTCTGCCGCGCCGCCAGGTGGGGAGCCCACCTCGGGACTCCACCGACATCGCCCCTTCGCCTATATATTCCTCCGTCTCCGAAAACCCTAACACAATCGACGATATTCCACGAAGAGTTCCGTAGCCGCCACCATCGCGAAGCCAAGTTCGGCGGACAGAAGTCTCTGTTCCGGCACGCCGCCGGGACGGGGAAGTGCCCCCGGAATCCATCTCCATCGACTCCATCGCCATCTTCATCGCCGTTGATGTCTCCCATGATGAGGAGGGAGTAGTTCTCCCCCGAGACTGAGGGCTCTACCGGTAGCTATGTGGTTCATCTCTCTCTCCCATGGTGTGATCTTTATGTGATCATGAGCTTTGTATCACTATTAATCTATGTGCTACTCTAGTGATGTTATTAAAGTAGTCTATTCCTCCTCCATGATGTAAAGTTGATAGTGTGTGCATCATGTAGTACTTGGCGTAGGTTATGATTGTAATCTCTTGTAGATTATGAAGTTAACTATTACTATGATAGTATTGATGTGATCTATTCCCCCTTTCATAGCTATTGTTGACGGTGTGTATGCTATGTTAGTACTCGGTCTAAATTGCAACGGTCTATTATGCACTCTAGAGGTTACTTTAATATGAACTCCGGATTCACTCTCCACGGTGTGATGGTGACAGTGTGCGCATCGTGTGTGATTCCTTTATGAAGTTGTGGAGCTTGTTTACTCCGGCTTGAGGTGTGCTTTTGTAGCCTTACACAATGAATGGTGTTTGTTATCCAACAAGAGAGTGTTTGAGAGTAGTATTTATACAATTATGTGATCATTGTTGAGAGTGTCCACTAGTGAAAGTATGATCCCTAGGCCTTATTTCTAAGCATTGAAACACCGTTTCCAACAAGTTCTGCTATATGCTTGCTTGCTGCCATTTTTATTTCAGATTGCAATTACTACTTACAATCATCCATATTACTTGTATTTCACTATCTCTTCGCCGAACTAGTGTACCTATACATCTGACAAGTGTATTAGGTGTGTTGGGGACACAAGAGACTTCTTGTATCTTAATTGCAGGGTTGCTTGAGAGGGATATCTTTGACCTCTACCTCCCTGAGTTCGATAAACCTTGGGTGATTCACTTAAGGGAAACTTGCTTGCTGTTCTACAAACCTCTGCTCTTGGAGGCCCAACACCGTCTACGAGGAATAGAAGCGTGCGTAGACATCAAGCTATTTTCACGGCGCCGTTGCCGGGGAGGTAAGGTAAAAGGTATTCACATCCTCCGACTACTAAGCTATTTCCTAGCACTGTTGCCGGTGTGTGAGTGCTCGAAGTTATTTCCTTTAGATCCTGCAATTGCATCTTTTTGTTTCTTGTTTTTATTTCACTAGTTAGGCTTAATGAAAAACAACAAAAAAATTAGAGATCTTTATGAAATTTATATTGAATTAGGACATGAGGTGTTTGAAGAGAAAATTAAAAAACCTATGGAACTTTATATGCATGCTAATGGCAATGTTATTAGTATGAATGCTTTGAACACCATTGTTGCTAATGCTATGGAAAATTCTAAGTTTGGGGAAGCTGGTTTTGATGAGCATGATATTTTTAGTCCCCCAAGCATGGAGGAGAAAATTTACTTTGATGATACTTTACCTCCTATATATGATGATTACAATGATGACTATCATATTTTCGGTCCACCTACCATTGAGGAGAAAATTAATTATGATTACAATATGCCTCCTATATATGATGATTATGGTGATGAGAATAATAATGATAGCTATTTTATTGAATTTGCTTCCACTACAATTAATAGTAATGACTATGCTTATGTGGAGAGTAATAATTTTATGCATGTAGCTCATGATAAGAATGTTTCATGTGATAGTTATATTGTTGAGTTTGTTCATGATGCTACTGAAAATCTTTATGAGAGAGGACAATATGGTTGTAGGGATTTTTATGTTACTAAAACACCTCTCTTTTTGCTGAAAATCTTGAAGTTGCGCTTGTCTTGTTTTCCTATGCTTATTGCATTATGCTTACATGACTTGTTTATTTACAAGATTCTTTTTCATAGGAAGTGGGTTAGACTTAAAAGTGTTTCTTATTTGATTTTGATGCTCTCTTTTGCTTCAACTCTTATTTCTTGCGAGAGCATCATTAAAATTACTGAGCCCATCTTAATGGCTATAAAGAAAGCACTTCTTGGGAGATAACCCATGTTTTTATTTTGCTACTGTTTTGTTGTGTCTTGGAAGTTGTTACTACTGAAGCAACCTCTCCTTATCTTTATTTTATTGCATTATTGTGCCAAGTAAAGTCTTTGATAGAGAGTTGATACTAGATTTGGATTTCTGCGCAGAAACAGATTTTTAGCTGTCACGAATTTGAGCTGTTCTCTCTTTAGGAGAATCTAAAAATTCTGTAAAAATTCATGAGTAATCCTCAGATATGTACGCAACTTTCATTCAATTTGAGCTTCTTCATCTGAGCATGTTAAGTGCCTCGAAAAAATTCGTCTTTACGGACTGTTCTGTTTTGACAGATTCTGCCTTTTATTTCACATTGCTTCCTTTACTGTGTTTGAGTGGATTTCTTTGCTCCATTAAATTTCAGTAACCTTGGGTAATGTCCAGAAGTGTTGAGAATGATTGTGTCCTTGCTGAACATGTGAATTTTTGATTATGCACTAACCCTCTAATGAGATTATTTTGAGTTTGGTGTGAAGGAAGTTTTCAAGGATCAAGAGAGGAGGATGATATAATATGATCAAGAAGAGTGAAAAGTCTAAGCTTGGGGATGCCCCCGTGGGTCACCCAAGCATATTTCAAGAAGACTCAAGCATCTAAGCTTGGGGATGCCCAAGGCATCCCCTTCTTCATCAACAACTTATCAGGTCACCTCTAGTGAAACTATATTTTTATTCGGTCACATCTTATGTGCTTTACTTGGAGCGTCTGTGTGTTTTTATTTTCGTTTTGTTATCTTAGTTCTCTGAATAAATTGGATCCTATCATGCTTGTGTGGGAGAGAGACACGCTCCGCTTTTTCATTTGAACACTTGTGTTCTTCGTTTTACTTTTAATGTTCATGGCAAAAGTTGAAAGCTGCTTGCATTTATTGCTATTTGGTTGGAAACGAGAAAATGCTTCATGTGGTAGTTGGTATATTGTCTTGAATAATTTGATACTTGGCAATTGTTTTGAGCTCTCAAGTAGATCATGTTTAAGCTCTTGCATCATGTAGTTTAAACCTATTAGTGGAGAACTACCGTAGAGCTTGTTGAAATTTGGTTCGCATGATTGGTCTCTCTAAAGTCTAGATATTTTCCGGTAAAAGTGTTTGAGCAACAAGGAAGACAGTGTAGAGTCTTATAATGCTTGCAATATGTTCTTATGTAAGTTTTGCTGTACCGGTTCATACTTGTGTTTGCTTCAACAACCTTGCTAGCCAAAGCCTTGTACTGAGAGTGAATGCTTCTCGTGCATCCAAAACCTTGAGCCAAAACCTATGACATTTGTGTCCACCATAACTACCTACTATGTGGTATTTTTCTGCTATTCCAAAGTAAATTGCTTGCGTGCTACCTTTAAAAAAATCAATTCCTTGTCTTTGCAATACATAGCTCATGGGAAAGTAGCCTAAAAACTATTGTGGTAATGAATATGTCGCTTATGTATCTTATTTCTTATAAGTTGCTTGTTGAGCGGTAACCATGTTTACGGGGACGCCATCAACTGTTACACCTTTGTTGAATATCATGTGAGTTGCTATGCATGTTCGTCTTGTCTGAAGTAAGGGAGATTTGCCATGAGTTGAATGGTTTGAGTATGCATATTGTTAGAGAAGAACTTTGGGCCGCCAACCAAAGCCATGTATCATGGTGGAAGTTTCAGCTTGGACATTAATCCTGAAATCTCTTATGAGAACATTATCTGTTGTTGAATGCTTAAAGCATAAAAGAGGAGTCCATTATCTGTTTTCTATGTTGTCCCGGTATGGATGTCCTCAAGTTGAGATCTATCAAAATTGAGAGATCAAATGCGATCTATCTCCTTGGACCTTTGTACAGGTGGCATAGAGGTACCCCTTTGTGACACTTGGTTGAAACATATGTAATGCAATGATAATCCATGGAAATCCGAGCTAATTAGGACAAGGAGCGGGCACTATTAGTATTCGATGCATGAGGCTTGCAACTTATAGGAGGTTTTATGCATAACACATATGAATTATTACTACCGTTGACAAAATTGTTTCCATGTTTTCAAAATAAAAAGCTCTAGCACATGAGTAATCCCTGCTTCCCTCTGTGAAGGGCCTTTCTTTTACTTTATGTTGAGTCAGTTTACCTACTTCTTTCTATCTTAGAAGCAAACACTTGTGTCAACTGTGTGCATTGATTCTTACATGCTTGTTTATTGCACTCATCATATTACTTTGTGTTGACAATTATCCATGAGATATACATGTTGAAAGTTGAAAGCAATTGCTGAAACTTAAATCTTCCTTTGTGTTGCTTCAAAACCTTCTATTAAGAATCTATTGCTTTATGAGTTAACTCTTATGCAAGACTTTTTGATACTTGTCTTGAAAGTACTATTCATGAAAAGTCTTTGCTATATGATTCAATTGTTTAGTCATTACCTTTTTGTTAGCAAACTATAGACCATTGCTTTGAATCACTTCATTCATCTCATATGCTTTACAATAGTATTGATCAAGATCATGTTGGTAGCATGTCACTTCAGAAATTATTCTTTTTTATCGTTTACCTACTCGAGGGCGAGTAGGAACTAAGCTTGGGGATGCTTGATACGTCACCAACGTATCTATAATTTCTTATGTTCCATGCTAGTTTTATGACAATACCCACATGTTTTATATACACTTTATATCATTTTTATGCATTTTCCGGCACTAACCTATTAACAAGATGCCGAAGTGCCAGTTCCTGTTTTCTGCTGTTTTTGGTTTCAGAAATTCTACACAGGAAATATTCTCGGAATTGCGCGAAACAAAAGGCCACGTCCCTATTTTTCCAGAATCTTCACGGAGTCCGAAGGAGAGACGAAGGGGGGCCACGAGCTGGCCCCACCATAGGGGGGCGCGGCCCACCCCTCTGCCGCGCCGCCAGGTGGGGAGCCCACCTCGGGACTCCACCGACATCGCCCCTTCACCTATATATTCCTCCGTCTCCGAAAACCCTAACACAATCGACGATATTCCACGAAGAGTTCCGTAGCCGCCGCCATCGCGAAGCCAAGTTCGGGGAACAGAAGTCTCTGTTCCGGCACGCCGCCGGGATGGGGAAGTGCCCCCGGAATCCATCTCCATCGACTCCATCGCCATCTTCATCGCCGTTGCTGTCTCCCATGATGAGGAGGGAGTAGTTCTCCCCCGAGGCTGAGGGCTCTACCGGTAGCTATGTGGTTCATCTCTCTCTCCCATGGTGTGATCTTTATGTGATCATGAGCTTTGTATCACTATTAATCTATGTGCTACTCTAGTGATGTTATTAAAGTAGTCTATTCCTCCTCCATGATGTAAAGTTGACGAGTGTGTGCATCATGTAGTACTTGGCGTAGGTTATGATTGTAATCTCTTGTAGATTATGAAGTTAACTATTACTATGATAGTATTGATGTGATCTATTCCCCTTTCATAGCTATTGTTGACGAGTGTGTATGCTATGTTAGTACTCGGTCTAAATTGCAACGGTCTATTATGCACTCTAGAGGTTACTTTAATATGAACTCCGGATTCACTCTCCACGGTGTGATGGTGACAGTGTGCGCATCGTGTGTGATTCCTTTATGAAGTTGTGGAGCTTGTTTACTCCGACTTGAGGTGTGCTTTTGTGGCCCTACACAATGAATGGTGTTTGTTATCCAACAAGAGAGTGTTTGAGAGTAGTATTTATACAATTATGTGATCATTGTTGAGAGTGTCCACTAGTAAAAGTATGATCCCTAGGCCTTATTTCTAAGCATTGAAACACCGTTTCCAACAAGTTCTGCTACATATTTGCTTGCTGCCATTTTTATTTCAGATTGCAATTACTACTTACAACCATCCATATTACTTGTATTTCACTATCTCTTCGCCGAACTAGTGCACCTATACATCTGACAAGTGTATTAGGTGTGTTGGGGACACAAGAGACTTCTTGTATCTTAATTGCAGGGTTGCTTGAGAGGGATATCTTTGACCTCTACCTCCCCGAGTTCGATAAACCTTGGGTGATTCACTTAAGGGAAACTTGCTGCTGTTCTACAAACCTCTGCTCTTGGAGGCCCAACACTGTCTACAGGGATAGAAGCGTACGTAGACATCAGCATGTACGAAGTAATATTATATTTTTGTGCGTAAGTTTTGTACCATTGTAGATTACGTTTATTGTACCTTCTTCACAAAAATAAAACCGTTTCCGTGCTATGAAAATGAAAGGTTCTATCAAGGATAGAAAAAAGAAAACTCATAGTACCTTCACAAAAATAAACCCGTTTCCGTGCTATGAAAACGAAAGGTTCTTTCATGGATATAAAAAAAGAAAACTCATAAAGCAACATTGCTTCCTGTCCCAAGTCCCATGCATGCATGTGCGCTAATATGGGCGTGTTCCGGTAAACATTACCATGATTGAGGTCATGACCAAATTCATTTGACATAAAAGACATAGAACTCTGTAGAAGGTAGCTTGTTTTGTGAAGTTTTTTTTTATAATTGTCGTATTTCAATATTGTAATTTTTCCTCGCAAGTAGGTCATCTAAAATGACACCTCACGAAAGTTCTATACTTTTCTCTTTTTTAGTGAACTATGCTCAAACTAGGACAAGCCACAATGATTTTCCATAAGAACGGGCCTTAGAGGCACACCCGAGGGGACCACACGAAATCAACATCATATCTATGATAAAACAACACTTTGCGAAACTAAAATGATTTTTGCAAAAAATATAGAATAATCGAAAGTTGATGCTTAGTTTAAATCTGGCTTGCTTCCAACCAAATAGACAGGACATTGTATAATACACTATGAGATCGTAGAAAGCTAGCGCACGCATCAGGTATTTGAACCGTAATATGGAAGTGTTCTTATATTTTTCTTCACTAGCAAAAGAGCCCGTGCGTTGCACTGGGATAAGCTAAAACACAATCGCTCCAGTGAAACAAACACTTCTCGGCTGTGCCACCATGCAAGAAGTTGCTCATGTTTTCTCCTATTCATGACGAATATATGACGACCACAACGGGAGAGTAAATTCGCAAACACAATAAGACATTAAATTATCTCCTTAAATTTTACCCTTATATGTTTTTTTAGGCCAAACTTTGCCCTCTAAATGTTTGCTCCCTAACAAAATGGTGAAACTTGCAAAAGAAAATTCAGAAACGTCAGAAACGTGCATAGCTTGGAGGATGCATGAGATATGCCCATGGCCATAACCCATAAAGATCGAACCGAAGCCACCAAAACTAACGACAGCTCGCTAATCCTACATCACCGATAAGGGGGGTCAATGAATAGAGCCAACACCCTGGCATCACACCAACGCGTATAATCAAAAAACTGAAGGCCTCGACAAGTCGCCCAATGGCGAGCAGGTGGCACAACCGGTCCGGCAGACCCTCGGCGCGTACCATCATACACGCTACAGAAGTCCTTGCCGCCACCGTCTTCCGTATACCCATCTTCAGGAGAGATCAATGCAATGACCTTGCGAGGCCTGCCACCAACGCCACCACGGCGCTAGACAGCTCCACCACCCTGCGCACGTCGAACATGACGTATCCGACGATGCTACCCCCGCTGCACCACGCCGCCGAGATTCGCCGTCTTCAACACGAAAGAAAAACACCGCTCCACCTCAGGACCCTCCAGCTTGCATCTGCTCCATAGACAATGCCCCCAGGAGGGAGAACGACGCCGTACGCCGCCATCGCTCGATCCTGGATCGGATCTAGGTTTTCTCCCGGAGCAGCACGAGTAATAAGCTGTAGACTGCGACGACGATGCCTTCAAGAAGGTAACGGTGCATGACATCGCCATCGTCCGCCATGACCAAGGTCAGAGCACAGTTTTCACCGGCAGGTACGCTCCCGAACTCGTTGTTGGGACTGGACATGAGATCAAAAGATCCCCACGAACAGCCCCAATCTGGCCGCCCGCCTCCGACGAAGAAGACGAGCACCACCGCCATACCGGAGCTGCTGCCCCAGGCCACCTCAAGACGCGGGAGAAGCCCAGGAAAAACGCCGCAGCCGCAGGGAGGATCGAGGGCGGACACACGAGCCCACCTAGGCCCATCTGGGCCCAGATCGGAGACCCGCCGTCGAACCCGGCCGAAACGCAACCACGACACGCCGCCCCTGGCCATCGTTTCCCCGCCGTCGCCGTCGATGAAGTGGAAGGAACCGGTGGAGGCCGCAGCCGATTCCTCCCATCGCCGGCGGAGGTAAAGGCCGCTGCCGCCACGCCACCGGGGCTTTGCCCAGCAGCGCACAGGGCGACGGCGGCGGGAGAGGGGACGGGAAGGGGACGGGGAGAGGGACGGCGGCGGCCTCCGAGGCGCCGGGGAGGGTTAGGTCGGGGGAGGGTTGTCCAGACACTATATATCCTAGTTCCAAAACATGGCGCCTTTTTAGGAAAAGAAAATACATGTAGTGTTTGAATATAGATTTGCAGCGTTTATATTCATTCTAGTTCAAAATTCCTGCGTTCGTGCTCTGTTAAGAAAGAATGATGCCATCCATATGTGGATGAAGGTATGCACTGCGCAGTAGTGGGCGGCAACGATGTTGAGCGTTAAGCTGTTCGAGAAACTCCAGTAACCACACAACATTGCAAAAATAATATTTATGTCGATGCAATATGCGGAAAGGAAGCTGTCTGTGATGCAATCTAATTCAAATGTGTGGCTGGCCAGAGGAAATAACTGGTAATCACATACCAGTCGTGGCCGTGGTCGAGATACTTTTGCGACTGAATTACAGAGCATCTGAGAAACATTGGAGCCGCCCAGTGTTTTTTTCTCTGCAGCAATCGCTGGTCGTCATCTCCTTTTCCACAGAAGAGGCAATCAACGAAATCCCCAAATCCCAATCGATTTTGCATCTCTCGATCGAGAAATTCCCCTAACGCGAATAGCTCATCTCGTTCCCTGACTCAAATAGCCCGTCTCGTTCCCGTCCCTGTGGTCAACCGCCCAGCCTGCTGCCGCCTCCGTGCGACCAACACTGGCGATGGGAAACGGCCGCTAGATTTTGCAAGAAAATGGCCGCCAACGCTTCTTCTCTCCAGTCTCCACGTCCGCGAGCTGCCCTCCTGCAGCCACACCTCGCTGCACCAGGCCCCAGCCGTCTCCCCGGTAGACACCCGGTGTTCGGCGTTTTTGGCGCAAAAAACGTCCCTGAAAACGACCAAAATCAAATATCCAACATAGTTCGGCGAATTTGACCAGTTTTGCCAACATTTGGTTTATTTTAACAAATAAACGTTACAGTTCAAAAAAAAAACAAGACAATTTTTCAAACAAATCAAATGGAAACTAGTTGGTGTTGCCTCGAAGAATCCATATGTGCTCCACCAGATCATCCTACAGCTGTTGATGCATTGTGGAGTCTCGAATCTCCTGACGCATAGCGATGAACGCAGCTCACGATGCCGGCACCTGGTGGTTAGGCTATGCAAGAGGACCCTCTCTGTCATATGGTGTAGCTTGCTCGCTCGGAGGAACCGGATACTTCCGCTCATTCTCGATAATCATGTTATGTAAGCACACACAACAGTTCACCACCTCCCACATCTGATCTTTGGACCAAGTCAAAGCGAGGAACCGGACTACAGCAAATCTCTGCTGGAGGACACCAAATGCACGCTCGACGTCCTTTCGGCAACCTTCTTGTTCCTTGACAAACTCCAACTCCTTCGGAAGGACGGCGCCTGAGATAGTCTTCACAAATGTTGCCCACTTTGGATAGATACCTTCTGCAAGATAGTATCCCTTGTTGTACTGCCGGCCATTGATCACAAAGTTAACCAGGGGAGCATGACCCTCAACAAGCTTGGAGAAGATCGGCGAGCACTGTAAGACGTTGATGTCGTTGTTGGATCCCGGCATACCAAAGAAGGAGTGCCAAATCCAGAGATCATGGGTAGCCACTGCCTCAAGTATCACAGTGCAGCATTTTTTGTGACCCTTGTACATTCCCTCGCCGAGCAAACGGACAGTTCTTCCATTTCCAATGCATGCAGATCAATGCTTCCAAACATCCCCGAAAATCCTCGAGCTTCATTGACGGCGAGGATCTTAGCGATGTCTTCGACAATGGGTGATCTCAAGTAGATGTCCCCAAACACTGCTATCACCGCCCGCGAACCGGTAGAAACAATCAAGGGCGGTGGACTCCGCAATCCGAAGATAGTCATCGGTAGAATCACCAGGAGCTCCATATGCCAGCATCCGCATAGCCACCGTGCACTTTTGGAGGGCGGAAAACCCTGCCATGCCGGTGCAATCCAACTTGCATGTGAAATAGGAGTCGTACTCTCGAAGGGCATACACAATTTTCAGGAAGAGCTTCCGGCTTATCCTGAAATGACGCCTAAAAAAAGCCTCACCGTGCAATGGATCGTCGGCGTAGAGCATGCAGTAGCCCTCCATTTGCTGCCTCGGCTTGCTTTTCCGGCGACCTGGTGCCGACCCACCACGGCGACCAATGGCCGACTCGGCGTACAAGCCGGACAGGCAAGCTAGGATCAGCATGTGCTCCTCGTCTTGGGCGGCGGCTGCCATTTCTTCTTCAAAAAGCTCGGCGAACATCTGCTCCTCCTCCTCGTCAGAGTCCATGTCCAGCCAGGCAATTGGATGAACACCTATCGGGCGTATCGACGAGGAGCGACGCGAGGGAGCTGCCCGACAACGGAAAATAGGCAGAGGGCACGACGGGCGGCGGAATATAGGCTGCTGGGTGGAGGAACGGCGGAGTTGAGGCAACCGGCCGGCGGATTGGCGAGGGGTGGTGCCGGCGGCGACAGAGCAACGGGTATAGATTTTAACTTACGGGTGGCAGTGGTGCGTAATTTGTACCAACTTTTAGGGCAGTTTTAAATTGAACAAACGACCAAGGAAGAAATCCATTTGCTTTTATTATTAGGTATAGATAGGTTCGTCGCATGCTTCTTGTAGCTGCTACACAATAAGTCTGTTTGGGCGCTGCGAAAATGAAAAAATATTTATTCATGGATAAAAATGGAAAACTCATGAAGCCAACATTCCTTAACATCTGAAGCCCACACATGTGCGTAATATAGGCTCGTTCCGGCAAATGTTACCATGCTTAAGGTCAGGAGCTATCTCATTTTCCCTAAAATTAAGGAATAGACCTTAGTAGGAGCTTAGTAGGAGGTAGATCAGCTCACTACTAGGAAATTAGCTATAGACGCACGAGCGTTAGTGGCGCGCCCTAATTTCAAATTTTTAGCTATTTTGGGGCAATTTTTGGATTTTTTTGGATATATGCACATAGCTGTAGCGTGTTGGGCACGTTGCACGTATAACACTATCTGTAGTGTGGGTGTCACACGCTACATGTAAATATTATTAGTGGCGTGATAGTTTTAGTGTGGAGGGCGCGCTGCTAACCTCCAAAAAACGCATGCTACAGATAGACTTTTTCCTAGTAGGGTCTTGCATAACTAGGAAAAGGCCTACCGCCAGCAGCGCACCAAAATATCTTACCATGCGCGCTGACGGTAACATGCCGGCCGGTGGTAACAACATACCACCAGGCACTAGACTGTTATGCCAGCGGTAACATGGTGTATCTCCGGCGCACCACTATGGTGCACCGAAGGTATTCTTTCTTATAAAACAAAAACCCACTTTTACAACTAGTACCCTATGTTCAAAACTAAAAATCAATCGATTCCTGCCGTCGCCGCCCCTGCAAGCATGTCGCCTTCTCCTGGGGGTAGCATCGCCATCGCTTGGAGGCCCCTCCCGTCTCCTTTCCGTAGCCCAAGAACCTGCACGAGGAGGTCGGGGCGGAGATGTGCATGAGGAGGTTGTCGGATACGGAGACGAGCGGCTGCACGCGGCCGGAGAAGAAACTGGAGGAGGAGAGAAGACGGGTGGAGGAGGAAATAAGGTGGAGGAGGAGGAGGAGGAAGAGGGAGATGGGAAAAGGAGGAAGAATAAGAGTTGAACATGAGGAGGAGGAAGAGGGAGAGGGTGAAATAAGGAAGTGGAATAGACGAAAAAGAGGAAGAGGGAAAGAAGGAGGACTCAAGTTTAAATTAGAGGGATGTTGCCCCTTTTCAATAAACAATTACATCGAAATGTGAAACCTCTCAAAACTCTATTTCTCTTCTTGAATTTGATTATTCTAAACAATTGGTAAACGTAAAATTTTTGTTTTTCCGAAAAAATTCACATTGGCATTTTAAATTTTTAAAAAAGAAAAAGAAATGAAAGAGCAGAAAAGGAGAAAAACAGAAAAAAAAAAACAGGACTGGGCCGGCCCAACAGGCACCCTGGGGGGGTGCGGCACCTGGTCCGCACCGACCAGGGTGGTGTATAGCACGTCCCCACCAAGGCGGCGAACTGAATCGCGAACAGACCACTTCTCACGTGAACTGGGCTGCTTACTGGTGGGCTTTACACATGTGGCATAGGTATAAAACATAAATTTGCTCCTGGGCTGGGCGGGCCATGGCTCGGGTTTGCCCTAAGCTCCGCCAGTGGGGTACGAGTTGTGTTTCTCTAGAGAAAAGCATTGCACTGGACAAGCAATATGGAACATTGAGTGGACTAGCAAAGATGAGAAGAGAAGCCTCCTCCACGTGTGTGCTTCTATTGTTAGTCACACTAACATGTAACAACAGTTCTTATCAGGATTGTGATGGAGTCCATCAGAAATGGAAGTTCATGGGAAACTAATTGGATTTTTTTATATCCTATAGGTGCTCTTTGAGGTTGGAAAAGTGCTTCCAGTTACCAATTGTCAAGGAAGATATTTTAGATTATATAGGTGCTCACTGAAAAAATTAGCTCAGTCCCTAAGAAAATAAAATGATGAAGCAACAATACAACTCATGTAGGCGTTTAATTTTCGCGTTGTTTTGTTTAAACAAATGGGAGCACTCTATTACATACAATTATATGAGCTAAGATATCTTTTAATCGGGGTTTTTTGGTATCACTATCGTTACATAAAACATCAATGTCAACTTTTTAGCCGTCTGATTTATGAGACTACGCCACCATGCCATGAAATTTCACAATTAAATCAACTTGATGTTCCATGTATCTATAATTTTTTAGACTTTAAAAAAAATTATAAAGAGATTTTCACTGCAACGCGCGGGTATCTTTCAGTTACAATTAAAACTCACGGCAAATAGGCATCCATGTGTCCCAGCCGTCTACAATTGCCGGCGGAGTCGATTTGCCGAGTGTATTAAAAAAAGCCTACGGCAAATTACCGAGACTCATTCTCAACCATTTGATCCAGTCCACCTATCCAATCCACCGTACAAAGAAAACACAAGATCCGTGGACAGCTGAGCCTTGTGCTCTGATTGGTTGAGAACCTGTGGCCCCTCTCTCTCTCTCTCTCTCTCTGATCACTGCTGGCGTCGGCCACCTCAAACAAAACAAACTGCTGGCGTCGGCCACCTCAAACAAAACAAAGAGACATTTGCTTTTCTTGGTGGACCTCGCCATGGACAGAGATGTTTGCTGCTGTTCAATAAACTAAGAAGGGATACAACCTCCACGCACCACCGCTGCCGCCAAGTCCGACGGCAACCGGGACCTGCTCCTGTACAACCTCGCAGTCTCCGACTCCGGCGCCGGAGCGAGCGCCGTCGCGACGGCGGAGACCGAGGACAAAAGTCCGCATCGGCTGCGGCGAGCGGAGCTTGCATATCTTCATCCTGGCGATGGTCTCGGGGTCTGCCCCCGGCCGATGCGCCACAAAGACATAGGCTTCGCCGCCGGCGAGCCACAAAGCTGCAGGACAGCGAGTTCTTCCGGTGGTTGCTCCGGCGGCTTCGAAGATGGGCGGCGATCGATGGTTTGCTGCACAAAGGATCCCAGGGACCGTTTTGTAATTTCTTCTCTTTCGGGTTTCTTTGTGTAAGTGTGTGTGGACAGCTGGGTTTCCAGTGTCTTCTCGTGTATGCATACGTGTCCTGTACGACCTGTTAATGAATGAAATAGAACACGTTTTGGCTCTCAAAAAAAAAAAAAAAACCTCCGATCCACGCACCACAGACAAGCGGCACGCCTATATAATGGCACCTCGCGAGCTTCGTGCTTCATCATCGGAAGCTCTATCATCCACCGCTAGAGAAGAAAAAGCTTCCAAGTTCCATCTAGTGTGAGAGCTTCCAACATGGCGATGAAAGCCCTCGCATCGGTCTTGCTGGTCCTTGCCTTTGCTGTAGTGACCGCCCACGGCTGCAGCAAAACCGATCTGTGTGCCAACAACGAATGCTGCAGCCAGTGGGGGTTCTGCGGCACCGGCGGCTCCTACTGTGGGACCGGGTGCCAGAGCGGCCCGTGCTACCGTACCATTCTCCGCGCCGTGCTTGGCGAACCTTCATGCGGCAGAGAGGCCGGCGGCCGCCAGTGCCCCGGCGGCGACTGCTGCAGCCAGTACGGGTACTGTGGCACTGGCGGCGCCTACTGTGGGTTTAAGTGCCGAGCCGGCCCCGCTACGGAGCCAAGCTCCCCGCTAACGTGGCAGGCGCGGTCACTGAGGCCCTCGTCGACCAGGTGGTGCCGGCGGTGTAGACGTCATCTACTGCTCCGGGCCCGTCTCTAATAAAATAATGCCTCCAATAAAATAAGAAATCTACTTTGCACGTAATTTCGTCGTCCATGGCGACAGGAGGGTGAGGAGCACGGGTCAGTAGTGTATATATGCATGCATGCATGCCTATGCATGGATGTGTGGAAGCTCCTTTGCATGTACATATATATATATATATATAGATGCTATATGTGCATCTATAAATAAAGACGGACCGCATGAAGTCCTTTGTGTGTCATCAAAGCTCCCAGAGCACTAAGCTAGTCATGGTAGCTCGCTCTGTGTGTGCCTCTCCGAGACATGCATGATCCTTGAAGTCGTGCCTTCATATTCAGCTCAAGCCCAAAAAATAAAATAAATGCCAGTGTCAACAGTGCAACAAATGAGGATCCTTCTCAATCATACGGAGTTTGTGCTAACGGTGCAACAAATGACAGTTATACTGAAGTACTGAACCTGTAAGAAATCCAATAAATAAAATTACTGCTGCAGCATCACATGATCTATGCAGTATGAACAACATTTCAGTAATATTAAGTTACCACTGATGCTGTAAATAGAAAGGTTGCACCATTCTAATATAGAACCTCTTTACAGGACTGTACAGTATACATCTGTCGGTGACTCGGTGTTCATTTTGAACCTCGTTCTGAGTCTGATATGGATCGCTAGAGGTTAATACTGGAACGTAAAGGGAACAAATGGCATGCGGACATAAGGGCAGTTAAATGAGTTCAGATAATGTAAAGCGGCACTCCTGTTTAGCATAACCCCTTGTAAACTTATCAGACTGGAACAAAGATTTTCCATACATAACCCTGGTTTAGGTGGAAAAATATTACTCAACTTTATGGTCCGTACTTCCTTCCATGCAGAAAATGAGCACACACTTTATGTGCAAATTTAGTAATTTACCACTCATTATTCAACCTCTAACACGAGAGTTGTCACCATCCAATTTCAGGTTCAATCATGCTTTCCCCTTAGCACTGCAGGGTCACAACCTGGTGGCACAACGATGGCAGGTCGATGTGACGAAGGATGAACAGGCAGTGGGCTTGACCTTGAACATGGGGCACGTGAGATTAGGTGGTTTGGGGTTTCCCGTTGATAAAATTATCTTGTTTCCTCCCATCCCCCTTCTTTGATTAGTTCATTAGTTTTTTAAAACTTTTGGTGATTGCTTCAATAGTTGGTTGATGTTCTGGCTGCATGGCTAAGGTAATAATTTCATCACTGTGGACTGTGGTAAGTAGATGGCAATAGACCGGCCAGGCTTGGCAAATTGCCACGCCACGCTTCTACTTATGAGTTCATTTATCATCATCCGGTAATATAAACCCTTCCCTTCTCGATCACCTCAGTGGCGGGACCGAAGGTCCCATCGCCACCACCAAACATCACTCCACTGCTAGGCGGGCGGCAGCAGCAAGGTGTCCATGCATGTTCTTTTTTCTATGTTAGAGGTCTTCGCTTATTCTCGATCTGGTTATGATATGATAACAACGATCTAAATCATGAAGCACGCCGCCAGGGGCAGATGAAGTTGGACCTGGTCAAATACATGCAGGCCAACGCGTAGATGCCATACTTTCGGTACGTACGAGCGAGAATGGGAGCAGAGGACGAGAGTCGGAGGCTAGAAAAAATAGGGGATAACAGGGGTACACATAGCTCGATCGACTATTCTACATGGGGACACGATCCAATCATTGTCGGTATAGTGAACCTGGTACGGTACGGTGGGTTGAGGAACGCGAACCTGTCCTAGTTGAGACAGTGACCCCAGAAACGATATAGTGTTAGAGGAGCATGACCTCGACAGGCGTGGATCAACCATATTGACGAAACTGATAAGAAACGATATTCAATTAAAGTTTACAACAAGAGTGGTCAACAAAATACTTGACTTAACACAAAAATTCGGAATTATGATGAACCAAAGTAGCAAACAAGCAAACATATTGACTAAGGGGACGGATGTAATCACATTATAGCATGCAGCATCCAAGTGACTCTCGTCTTGCAAGTTTCACCATACCAACTCACCATGTACCTTCAACCAAAAAAGAACTATTAGTGACCGATGCTTGCTTCGGTGTCACCCCCCCCCCACCAAAATTTGAAAGGGTAAGTTTTCCTCGATGTCTTCTTGTTTTAGCCCGCAAAAACCCACATCAAGTCCTATGTATCCTTATATAGATATACTAGGTGTACTTAATGTTTCTACAAGTTGATGTGGCTGATGGAATATTTTATCCACGGACGTTTTAGTTTTCAGCGTACTCGTTGTCCGCGCGTCCGACTACCGAACACTATAGATTTAAATGGACCGTACGAGCTACTGTAGGGCTTGTATTTATGTCTTTTTATTCATTTTTAATCAGTGTGCCCCTAGTTACGAAAAAGTATGGATAGATCTTGGTCATACATGTGTTTCAGTTCACCAAAGTTTGAACGAGGGGTACACCGAAGCAAAAGTGAATAGTGACAACAAAAAAATGTAAACATATGAGTCAATATATTACAAAGTTCAGATTTATAGTACCGATCACGTCCTAATGTTAAAAGTCCTTAAAAATTTCATGCTGGTTCAGTTGCTTCATCCTCGAAGCTGGCTTAATGAGAACAGTAGCTAGAGCTTCAAGCTTGAATCCTCCAACAGACTATTAGCATGCTCAACATCTCACTTATAATGTAGACCAGAATTGCGGCCCACTCAAAACCATCTTTTGAGGCGCTCATTTGCATGAATGTAGACAAGCTTATTGGTTGTCTTTGCATTCATCACGTTTCTGTTTACTCTAGGTATGAATGAGTAGGTATTTCAAAATACTTTATTTGCCACCTCGTTTAAATGTGAAGTTTCAGAGCCATAATTAAACTACCAACCAATGTCACTCATCATGTCGACATCAGCTTGAACAACTTCTATTGCATACAAACCTTTCTTCTCTATAAAGGAGTTAAACCCCTCACGCAAAAGACCATACCTTTTTTTATCTTCTTCAGTTCTATTTAGATCCCCTCATAACACCTTGTATTTTTTTCGAAATGGGGTGAGCCCCGGCCTCTCGCATCGGTTGATGCACACAGCCTTTTATTAAGAAAATATTCAAAGTTTACAACACCTTGCATAACCTCACTATCCTTGCTCGTGCATTCCTTTGACCACCTCGAGGAACAGAAGTTGCAAGATGGGCTTGATCATAATACACTACCGGAAAACGTGTTTTTTATACTTTACTGAGAGTCATGTTTATTTCTAGTCAGCAAAGATCGACTTTGCCGAGCGTTCTACAAAATACACTCGGCAAAAAGTCCATACACGCAAAAGGCAAAAAAAAAACACTTGGCAGAGAAAATACACTTGGCCGAGTGCCATGCACTGTAAAGAAAGAAAAGACAGCCAATGTCACTCCATTTGACGGCAACCTTGATAGCCTCACCCTTTGCCAAGTGCCAATGAACGGAAGCTCGGGAAAATAAATTTTTTGCCTAGTGTTTCTTCGATGGCACATGGAAAAGATCCTCTTTGCCTAGTGTTTTTAGATGGCACTCGGCAAAGACCCTCTTTGACAAGACTTTTCGCAAGAATGGGTGGTACGAGGCATCAACTTGGAAATGCGCATCTATGATAAAACAACACGTTGTGGACCTAAATTTTTTTTTTGCAAAAAGTCTGTAACAAGAGAAAGTTGACACTTGGTTCAAATCAGACCCGCGTCAAGCGAAATTGGTAGGACACCGTAAAAAGTACCATGAAATCCCAGAAATCGAATGCGCGCTACGTGAAATATAGTGGGGGAAGTGGTCTTCTATTTTTGTGCGTATGTTTCGTACCATTTGAAGGGAATATATGCCGAGAGGCAATAATAAAATGGTTATATATTATTCCATATATATAATAGATGTTTATTTTTCATGCTAGAATTGTATTAACCGAAAACATTAATACTCGTGTGCTTAATGACAGCATAGGGACCATTTCGACAATCACCAGAATTGTCTCGGGATATCGAAATAGTCCATCAGGGCTGAATGTTATTGTCTGTTAATTCAAAGAATTGGCAAATATTCAGTAAAATAATTAAAAAAGTTTTATTCTTTTATGAGAGAAAAACATCTTCATTTTTAGTGGAGTTTTAAAACGATTATAGGGACCTTTTGAGTGGGTGAGTCGAGTGTCCACCACATAATGAGGTAAGACGTGGGGCACCCTCTAG
>NC_061509.1:258960134-258990963 GCF_022539505.1 Lolium rigidum
GGTACGAGTTGTGTTTCTCTAGAGAAAAGCATTGCACTGGACAAGCAATATGGAACATTGAGTGGACTAGCAAAGATGAGAAGAGAAGCCTCCTCCACGTGTGTGCTTCTATTGTTAGTCACACTAACATGTAACAACAGTTCTTATCAGGATTGTGATGGAGTCCATCAGAAATGGAAGTTCATGGGAAACTAATTGGATTTTTTTATATCCTATAGGTGCTCTTTGAGGTTGGAAAAGTGCTTCCAGTTACCAATTGTCAAGGAAGATATTTTAGATTATATAGGTGCTCACTGAAAAAATTAGCTCAGTCCCTAAGAAAATAAAATGATGAAGCAACAATACAACTCATGTAGGCGTTTAATTTTCACGTTGTTTTGTTTAAACAAATGGGAGCACTCTATTACATACAATTATATGAGCTAAGATATCTTTTAATCGGGGTTTTTTGGTATCACTATCGTTACATAAAACATCAATGTCAACTTTTTAGCCGTCTGATTTATGAGACTACGCCACCATGCCATGAAATTTCACAATTAAATCAACTTGATGTTCCATGTATCTATAATTTTTTAGACTTTAAAAAAAATTATAAAGAGATTTTCACTGCAACGCGCGGGTATCTTTCAGTTACAATTAAAACTCACGGCAAATAGGCATCCATGTGTCCCAGCCGTCTACAATTGCCGGCGGAGTCGATTTGCCGAGTGTATTAAAAAAAGCCTACGGCAAATTACCGAGACTCATTCTCAACCATTTGATCCAGTCCACCTATCCAATCCACCGTACAAAGAAAACACAAGATCCGTGGACAGCTGAGCCTTGTGCTCTGATTGGTTGAGAACCTGTGGCCCCTCTCTCTCTCTCTCTCTCTGATCACTGCTGGCGTCGGCCACCTCAAACAAAACAAACTGCTGGCGTCGGCCACCTCAAACAAAACAAAGAGACATTTGCTTTTCTTGGTGGACCTCGCCATGGACAGAGATGTTTGCTGCTGTTCAATATACTGTACAACCTTAAGAAGGGATACAACCTCCACGCACCACCGCTGCCGCCAAGTCCGACGGCAACCGGGACCTGCTCCTGTACAACCTCGCAGTCTCCGACTCCGGCGCCGGAGCGAGCGCCGTCGCGACGGCGGAGACCGAGGACAAAAGTCCGCATCGGCTGCGGCGAGCGGAGCTTGCATATCTTCATCCTGGCGATGGTCTCGGGGTCTGCCCCCGGCCGATGCGCCACAAAGACATAGGCTTCGCCGCCGGCGAGCCACAAAGCTGCAGGACAGCGAGTTCTTCCGGTGGTTGCTCCGGCGGCTTCGAAGATGGGCGGCGATCGATGGTTTGCTGCACAAAGGATCCCAGGGACCGTTTTGTAATTTCTTCTCTTTCGGGTTTCTTTGTGTAAGTGTGTGTGGACAGCTGGGTTTCCAGTGTCTTCTCGTGTATGCATACGTGTCCTGTACGACCTGTTAATGAATGAAATAGAACACGTTTTGGCTCTCAAAAAAAAAAAAAAACCTCCGATCCACGCACCACAGACAAGCGGCACGCCTATATAATGGCACCTCGCGAGCTTCGTGCTTCATCATCGGAAGCTCTATCATCCACCGCTAGAGAAGAAAAAGCTTCCAAGTTCCATCTAGTGTGAGAGCTTCCAACATGGCGATGAAAGCCCTCGCATCGGTCTTGCTGGTCCTTGCCTTTGTCGTAGTGACCGCCCACGGCCGCAGCAAAACCGATCCGTGTGCCAACAACGAATCGTCGCAGCCGATGGGGGTTCTGCGGCACCGGCGGCTCCTACTGTGGGACCGGGTGCCAGAGCGGCCCGTGCTACCGTACCATTCTCCGCGCTGTGCTTGGCGAACCTTCATGCGGCAGAGAGGCCGGCGGCCGCCGCGTGCCCCGGCGGCGACTGCTGCAGCCAGTACGGGTACTGTGGCACTGGCGGCGCCTACTGTGGGTTTAAGTGCCAGAGCGGCCCCTGCTACGGAGCCAAGCTCCCCGCTAACGTGGCAGGCGCGGTCACTGAGGCCCTCGTCGACCAGGTGGTGCCGGCGGTGTAGACGTCATCTACTGCTCCGGGCCCGTCTCTAATAAAATAATGCCTCCAATAAAATAAGAAATCTACTTTGCACGTAATTTCGTCGTCCATGGCGACAGGAGGGTGAGGAGCACGGGTCAGTAGTGTATATATATGCATGCATGCATGCCTATGCATGGATGTGTGGAAGCTCCTTTGCATGTACATATATATATATATATATAGATGCTATATGTGCATCTATAAATAAAGACGGACCGCATGAAGTCCTTTGTGTGTCATCAAAGCTCCCAGAGCACTAAGCTAGTCATGGTAGCTCGCTCTGTGTGTGCCTCTCCGAGACATGCATGATCCTTGAAGTCGTGCCTTCATATTCAGCTCAAGCCCAAAAAAATAAAATAAATGCCAGTGTCAACAGTGCAACAAATGAGGATCCTTCTCAATCATACGGAGTTTGTGCTAACGGTGCAACAAATGACAGTTATACTGAAGTACTGAACCTGTAAGAAATCCAATAAATAAAATTACTGCTGCAGCATCACATGATCTATGCAGTATGAACAACATTTCAGTAATATTAAGTTACCACTGATGCTGTAAATAGAAAGGTTGCACCATTCTAATATAGAACCTCTTTACAGGACTGTACAGTATACATCTGTCGGTGACTCGGTGTTCATTTTGAACCTCGTTCTGAGTCTGATATGGATCGCTAGAGGTTAATACTGGAACGTAAAGGGAACAAATGGCATGCGGACATAAGGGCAGTTAAATGAGTTCAGATAATGTAAAGCGGCACTCCTGTTTAGCATAACCCCTTGTAAACTTATCAGACTGGAACAAAGATTTTCCATACATAACCCTGGTTTAGGTGGAAAAATATTACTCAACTTTATGGTCCGTACTTCCTTCCATGCAGAAAATGAGCACACACTTTATGTGCAAATTTAGTAATTTACCACTCATTATTCAACCTCTAACACGAGAGTTGTCACCATCCAATTTCAGGTTCAATCATGCTTTCCCCTTAGCACTGCAGGGTCACAACCTGGTGGCACAACGATGGCAGGTCGATGTGACGAAGGATGAACAGGCAGTGGGCTTGACCTTGAACATGGGGCACGTGAGATTAGGTGGTTTGGGGTTTCCCGTTGATAAAATTATCTTGTTTCCTCCCATCCCCCTTCTTTGATTAGTTCATTAGTTTTTTAAAACTTTTGGTGATTGCTTCAATAGTTGGTTGATGTTCTGGCTGCATGGCTAAGGTAATAATTTCATCACTGTGGACTGTGGTAAGTAGATGGCAATAGACCGGCCAGGCTTGGCAAATTGCCACGCCACGCTTCTACTTATGAGTTCATTTATCATCATCCGGTAATATAAACCCTTCCCTTCTCGATCACCTCAGTGGCGGGACCGAAGGTCCCATCGCCACCACCAAACATCACTCCACTGCTAGGCGGGCGGCAGCAGCAAGGTGTCCCTACATGTTCTTTTTCTATGTTAGAGGTCTTCGCTTATTCTCGATCTGGTTATGATATGATAACAGCGATCTAAATCATGAAGCACGGCGTCAGGGGCAGATGAAGTTGGACCTGGTCAAATACATGCAGGCCAACGCGTAGATGCCATACTTTCGGTACGTACGAGCGAGAATGGGAGCAGAGGACGAGAGTCGGAGGCTAGAAAAAATAGGGGATAACAGGGGTACACATAGCTCGATCGACTATTCTACATGGGGACGCGATCCAATCATTTTCGGTACAGTGAACCTGGTACGGTACGGTGGGTTGAGAAACGCGAACCTGTCCTAGTTGAGACGGTGACCCCAAAAACGATAGTGTTAGAGGAGCATGACCTCGACAGGCGTGGATCAACCATATTGACGAAGCTGATAAGAAACGATATTCAATTAAAGTTTACAGCAAGAGTGGTCAACAAAATACTTGACTTAACACAAAAATTCGGAATTATGACGAACCAAAGTAGCAAACAAGCAAACATATTGACTAAGGGGACGGATGTAATCACATTATAGCATGCAGCATCCAAGTGACTCGTCTTGCAAGTTTCACCAGGATACCAACTCACCATGTACCTTCAACCAAAAAAGAACTATTAGTGACCGATGCTTGCTTCGGTGTCACCCCCCCCCCTCACCAAAATTTGAAAGGGTAAGTTTTCCTCGATGTCTTCTTGTTTTAGCCCGCAAAAACCCACATCAAGTCCTATGTATCCTTATATAGATATACTAGGTGTACTTAATGTTTCTACAAGTTGATGTGGCTGATGGAATATTTTATCCACGGACGTTTTAGTTTTCAGCGTACTCTGTTGTCTGCGCGTCTGACTACTGAACACTATATATTTAAATGGACCGTACGAGCTACTCTAGGGCTTGTATTTATGTCTTTTTATTCATTTTTTATCAGTGTGCCCCTAGTTACGAAAAAGTATGAATAGATCTTGGTCATACATGTGTTTCAGTTTACCAAAGTTTGAACGAGGGGTACACCGAAGCAAAAGTGAATAGTGACAACAGAAAATGTAAACATATGAGTCAATATATTACAAAGTTCAGATTTATAGTACCGATCACGTCCTAATGTTAAAAGTCCTTAAAAATTTCATGCTGGTTCAGTTGCTTCATCCTCGAAGCTGGCTTAATGAGAACAGTAGCTAGAGCTTCAAGCTTGAATCCTCCAACAGACTATTAGCATGCTCAACATCTCACTTATAATGTAGACCAGAATTGCGGCCCACTCAAAACCATCTTTTGAGGCGCTCATTTGCATGAATGTAGACAAGCTTATTGGTTGTCTTTGCATTCATCACGTTTCTGTTTACTCTAGGTATGAATGAGTAGGTATTTCAAAATACTTTATTTGCCACCTCGTTTAAATGTGAAGTTTCAGAGCCATAATTAAACTACCAACCAATGTCACTCATCATGTCGACATCAGCTTGAACAACTTCTATTGCATACAAACCTTTCTTCTCTATAAAGGAGTTAAACCCCTCACGCAAAAGACCATACCTTTTTTTATCTTCTTCAGTTCTATTTAGATCCCCTCATAACACCTTGTATTTTTTTTCGAAATGGGGTGAGCCCCGGCCTCTGCATCGGTTGATGCACACAGTCTTTTATTAAGAAACTGAATATTCAAAGTTTACAACACCTTGCATAACCTCACTATCCTTGCTCGTGCATTCCTTTGACCACCTCGAGGAACAGAAGTTGCAAGATGGGCTTGATCATAATACACTACCGGAAAACGTGTTTTTTATACTTTACTGAGAGTCATGTTTATTTCTAGTCAGCAAAGATCGACTTTGCCGAGCGTTCTACAAAATACACTCGGCAAAAAGTCCATACACGCAAAAGGCAAAAAAAACACTTGGCAGAGAAAATACACTTGGCCGAGTGCCATGCACTGTAAAGAAAGAAAAGACAGCCAATGTCACTCCATTTGACGGCAACCTTGATAGCCTCACCCTTTGCCAAGTGCCAATGAACGGAAACTGGGAAAATAAATTTTTTGCCTAGTGTTTCTTCGATGGCACATGGAAAAGATCCTCTTTGCCTAGTGTTTTTAGATGGCACTCGGCAAAGACCCTCTTTGACAAGACTTTTCGCAAGAATGGGTGGTACGAGGCATCAACTTGGAAATGCGCATCTATGATAAAACAACACGTTGTGGACCTAAATTTTTTTTTTTGCAAAAAGTCTGTAACAAGAGAAAGTTGACACTTGGTTCAAATCAGACCCGCGTCAAGCGAAATTGGTAGGACACCGTAAAAAGTACCATGAAATCCCAGAAATCGAATGCGCGCTACGTGAAATATAGTGGGGGAAGTGGTCTTCTATTTTTGTGCGTATGTTTCGTACCATTTGAAGGGAATATATGCCGAGAGGCAATAATAAAATGGTTATATATTATTCCATATATATAATAGATGTTTATTTTTCATGCTAGAATTGTATTAACCGAAAACATTAATACTCGTGTGCTTAATGACAGCATAGGGACCATTTCGACAATCACCAGAATTGTCTCGGGATATCGAAATAGTCCATCGGGGCTGAATGTTATTGTTCGTTAATTCAAAGAATTGGCAAATATTCAGTAAAATAATTAAAAAAGTTTTATTCTTTTATGAGAGAAAAACATCTTCATTTTTAGTGGAGTTTTAAAACGATTATAGGGACCTTTTGAGTGGGTGAGTCGAGTGTCCACCACATAATGAGGTAAGACGTGGGGCACCCTCTAGGGGCGCCCCCTGCTTGTGACGGTAAAGCACACGTCCGTTGGGAACCCCAAGAGGAAGGTGTGATGCGTACAGCAGCAAATTTTCCCTCAGTAAGAAACCAAGGTTATCGAACCAGTAGGAGATGAAGGCCACGTGAAGGTTGTTGGTGGAGGAGTGTAGTGCGGCGCAACACCAAGGATTCCGGCGCCAACGTGGAACCTGCACAAGACAATCAAAATAATTTGCCCCAACTTAACAGTGAGGTTGTCAATCTCACCGGCTTGCTGTAAACAAAGGATTAAACGTATGGTGTGGAGAATGATGTTTGTTTGCAAAGAACAGCAGAGAACAATGATTGCAGTAGATTGTATTTTAGATGTAAAAGAATGGACCGGGGTCCACAGTTCACTAGTGGTGTCTCTCCAATAAGATAAATAACATGTTGGGTGAACAAATTACAGTTGGGCAATTGACAAATAGAGAGGGCATAACAATGCACATACATATCATGATGACTACTATGAGATTTACTTAGGGCATTACGACAAAGAACATAGACCGCTATCCAGCATGCATCTATGCCTAAAAAGTCCACCTTCGGGTTAGCATCCACACCCCTTCCAGTATTAAGTTGCAAACAACAGAAAATTGCATTAAGTACTGTGCGTAATGTAAACAATACAAATATCCTTAGACAAAGCATTGATGTTTTATCCCTAGTGGCAACAGCACATAACAGCACATCCACAACCTTAGAACTTTATGTCACTGTCCCAGATTCAATGGAGGCATGAACCCACTATCGAGCATAAATACTCCCTCTTGGAGTTACAAGTATCAACTTGGGCAGAGCCTCTACTAGCAACGGAGAGCATGCAAGATCATAAACAACACATATATGATAGATCAATAATCAACTTGACATAGTATTCCATATTCATCGGATCCCAACAAACACAACATGTAGCATTACAAATAGATGATCTTGATCATGATAGGCAGCTCACAAGATCTAAACATGATAGCACAAGAGGAGAAGACAACCATCTAGCTACCGCTATGGACCCATAGTCCAAGGATGAACTACTCACGCATCAGTCCGGAGGCGGGCATGGTGATGTAGAGCCCTCCGGTGATGATTCCCCTCTCCGGCAGGGTGCCGGAGGCGATCTTCAGAATCTCCCGAGATGGGATTGACGGCGGCGGCGTCTCCGTAACTTTTCTCGTATCGTGGCTCTCGGTCCTAGGGTTTTCGCGATGGAGAGAATATATAGGCGAAGGGGCAGAGTCGGGGGACGCTCGAGGGGCCCACCCCATGGGGCGGTGCGGCCAGGGGTGGGGCCGCGCCCCCCTAGGGTGTGGCCGCCTCGTCGCCCCTCTTCGTCTCCTCTTCGGACTTCTGGAAGGCTCCGTGGAAAATAAGACCGTGGGCTTTTGTTTCGTCCAATTCCGAGAATATTTCCCGTGTAGGATTTCGAAACCAAAAACAGCGAAAACGAGGAACTGGCGCTTCGGCATCTTGTTAATAGGTTAGTGCCGAAAAATGCATCAAAATGATATAAAGTGTATATAAAACATGTGAATATTGTCATAAAACTAGCATGGAACATAAGAAATTATAGATACGTTTGAGACGTATCAAGCATCCCCAAGCTTAGTTCCTACTCGCCCTCGAGTAGGTAAACGATAACAAGGATAATTTCGAAGTGACATGCTACCATCATAATCTTGATCAATACTATTGTAAAGCATATGAGATGAATGAAGTGATTCAAAGCAATGGTAAAGATAATGACTAAACAACTGAATCATATAGCAAATACTTTTCATGAATAGTACTTTCAAGACAAGCATCGATAAGTCTTGCATAAGAGTTAACTCATAAAGCAATAAATTCTTAATAGAAGGTTTTGAAGCAACACAAAGGAAGATATAAGTTTCAGCAGTTGCTTTCAACTTTAACATGTATATCTCATGGATAATTGTCAACACAAAGTAATATGATGAGTGCAAATAAGCAAGTATGTAAGAATCAATGCACACGGTTGACACAAGTGTTTGCTTCTAAGATGGAAAGAAGTAGGTAAACTGACTCAACATAAAGTAAAAGAAAGGCCCTTCGCAGAGGAAGCGAGGATTACTCATGTGCTAGAGCTTTTTATTTTGAAAACATGGAAACAATTTTGTCAACGGTAGTAATAATTCATATGTGTTATGCATAAAACCTCCTATAAGTTGCAAGCCTCATGCATCGAATACTAATAGTGCCTGCTCCTTGTCCTAATTAGCTCAGATTTTCATGGATTATCATTGCATTACATATATTTCAACCAAGTGTCACAAAGGGGTACCTCTATGCCACCTGTACAAAGGTCCAAGGAGATAGATCGCATTTGATCTCTCAATTTTGATAGATCTCAACTTGAGGACATCCATACCGGGACAACATAGAAAACAGATAATGGACTCCTCTTTTATGCCTTAAGCATTCAACAACAGATAATATTCTTATAAGAGATTTGAGGATTAATGTCCAAGCTGAAACTTCCACCATGATACATGGCTTTGGTTGGCGGCCCAAAGTTCTTCTCTAACAATATGCATACTCAAACCCTTTAACTCATGGCAAATCTCCCTTACTTCAGACAAGACGAACATGCATAGCAACTCACATGATATTCAACAATGTGACAGGTTGATGGCGTCCCCAGAAACATGGTTACCGCTCAACAAGCAACTTATAAGAACTAAGATACATAAGCGACATATTCTTTACTACAATAGTTTTTTAGGCTACTTTCCCATGAGCTATGTATTGCAAAGGCAAGGAATGAATTTTTTTAAAGGTAGCACGCAAGCAATTTACTTTGGAATGGCAGAAAAATACGACATAGTTGGTAGTTATGGTGGACACAAATGGCATAGGTTTTGGCTCAAGGTTTTGGATGCACGAGAAGCATTCCCTCTCAGTACAAGGCTTTGGCTAGCAAGGTTGTTTGAAGCAAACACAAGTATGAACCGGTACAGCAAAACTTACATAAGAACATATTGCAAGCATTATAAGACTCTACACTGTCTTCCTTGTTGCTCAAACACTTTTACCAGAAAATATCAAGACCTTAGAGAGACCAATCATGCAAACCAAATTTCAACAAGCTCTACAGTAATTCTCCACTAATAGGTTCAAACTACATGATGCAAGAGCTTAAACATGATCTATTTGAGAGTTCAAAACAATTGCCAAGTATCAAATTATTCAAGATAATATACCAATTACCACATGAAGCATTTTCTGTTTCCAACCAAATAGCAATAAACGAAGCGGTTTTCAACCTTCGCCATGAACATTAAAAGTAAAGCTAAGAACACCAGTGTTCAATATGAAACAGCGGAGCGTGTCTTTCGCCCACACAAGGAATGCTAGGATCCGAATTTATTCAAACAAAAACAAAAATAAAAACGTACAGACGCTCCAAGTAAAGCACATAAGATGTGACGAAATAAAAATATAGTTTCACTAGAGGTGACCTGATAAGTTGTCGATGAAGAAGGGGATGCCTTGGGCATCCCCAAGCTTAGATGCTTGAGTCTTCTTGAAATATGCAGGGATGAACCACGGGGGCATCCCCAAGCTTAGACTTTTCACTCTTCTTGATCATATTATATCATCCTCCTCTCTTGACCCTTGAAAACTTCCTTCACACCAAACTCAAAACAATCTCATTAGAGGGTTAGTGCATAATAAAAAATTCACATGTTCAGAGAGGACACAATCATTCCCAACACTTCTGGACATTACCCAAGGCTACTGAAAGTTAATGGAGCAAAGAAATCCACTCAACACAGTAAAAGAGGCAATGTGAAATAAAAGGCAGAATCTGTCAAAACAGAATAGTTCGTAAAGACGAATTTTTTCGAGGCACTTAACATGCTCAGATGAAGAAGCTCAAATTGAATGAAAGTTGCGTACATATCTGAGGATTACTCATAAATTTTCGCAGATTTTTCTGAGTTTCCTACAGAGAGATCTACTCAAATTCGTGACAGCTAGAAATCTGTTTCTGCGCAGAAATCCAAATCTAGTATCAACCTTACTATCAAAGACTTTACTTGGCACAACAATGCAATAAAGTAAAGATACAAAGGTATTGCTACAGTAGTAACAAGCACCTTGACTCAAATATAAAACAAAAATTGCAGAAGTAAAATAATGGGTTGTCTCCCATAAGCGCTTTTCTTTAACGCCTTTCAGCTAGGCACAGAAAGTGTAAATCAAGTAACATCAAGAAAAGAAGCATCAACATCATGATTTTCCTTAAAAACACAACTTGTCACAATAGGTATCTTAGATGCTCCATTATCTAAATTTCTCATAGTGGTACTAAGGGCTTTATCAATTTTAGGTTTATAATAGTTCTTTGGCTTAGGCACCTTAGAGACATACATGAACTTTTGCTCCTTACCCACATAAGCTTTCTCCTTAAACTTAAGAGAAGAAAAAGTTGAACCCAAGGTTCCCATAGCTTCTTCAAGTTCACCAATCCTATGGGTTTGATTATCATGGATAGCACAAGTTTCTAAGACAGCAATTCTTTCATTAATTCCTCCTAGAGATTTATCAAGTTTATCAGTGTTATCAAGTAATATTCCCAATTTAGTCTCAATACTTGGAAGATTTTTCTCTATGGCCTCCAACTTTTTCATGACATCTTCAAGAGAGATTTCAATTTTAGCTTCATTAACAGGTGGTATTCCAACTAGACTCTCAATAATGCAACTAGCTTCTAAAGCAGGAGTGCCTAGGAAATTACCTCCCGCGAGAGTATCAAGAACATACCTATTCCAGCTAGAGATAGCAACATAAAAGTTTCTAAGGAGGATAATAGTGGAGTGTTTCTTAGTGCACCTATGATGAGCATCACTAATTCTATACCAAGCATCTTTAAAACTTTCCCCCCCTTGTTGCTTAAATGAACGAACTTCAACTTCAGGATTACTCATTTTAGCAATAAAAATAAACTAAGCAAAACCGAATTAAGTAAAGTAAAACAAGTAACTAATTTTTTTGTGTTTTTAATATAAAGAAAGCAAACAAGACAGAAAATAAAATAAAGTAAAGCAAGACAATAAACAAAGTAAAGAGATTGGATGTGAGAGACTCCCCTTGCAGCGTGTCTTGATCTCCCCGGCAACGGCGCCAAAAAAAAGAGTTGCTTGTGACGGTAAAGCACACGTCCGTTGGGAACCCCAAGAGGAAGGTGTGATGCGTACAGCAGCAAGTTTTCCCTCGCAAGAAACCAAGGTTATCGAACCAAGTAGGAGATGAAGGCCACGTGAAGGTTGTTGGTGGAGGAGTGTAGTGCGGCGCAACACCAGGGATTCCGGCGCCAACGTGGAACCTGCACAACACAATCAAAATACTTTACCCCAACTTAACAGTGAGGTTGTCAATCTCACCGGCTTGCTGTAAACAAAGGATTAAACATATGGTGTGGAGAATGATGTTTGTTTGCAAAGAACAGCAGAGAACAATGATTGCAGTAGATTGTATTTCAGATGTAAAAGAATGGACCGGGGTCCACGAGTTCACTAGTGGTGTCTCTCCAATAAGATAAATAACATGTTGGGTGAACAAATTACAGTTGGGCAATTGACAAATAGAGAGGGCATAACAATGCACATACATATCATGATGACTACTATGAGATTTACTTAGGGCATTACGACAAAGAACATAGACCGCTATCCAGACATGCATCTATGCCTAAAAAGTCCACCTTCGGGTTAGCATCCGCACCCCTTCCAAGTATTAAGTTGCAAACAACGGACAATTGCATTAAGTACCGTGCGTAATGTAAATAATACAAATATCCTTAGACAAAGCATTGATGTTTTATCCCTAGTGGCAACAAGCACATCCACAACCTTAGAACTTTTTGTCACTGTCCCAGATTCAATGGAGGCATGAACCCACTATCGAGCATAAATACTCCCTCTTGGAGTTACAAGTATCAACTTGGGCAGAGCCTCTACTAGCAACGGAGAGCATGCAAGATCATAAACAACACATATATGATAGATCAATAATCAACTTGACATAGTATTCCATATTCATCGGATCCCAACAAACACAACATGTAGCATTACAAATAGATGATCTTGATCATGATAGGCAGCTCACAAGATCTAAACATGATAGCACAAGAGGAGAAGACAACCATCTAGCTACTGCTATGGACCCATAGTCCAAGGATGAACTACTCACGCATCAGTCCGGAGGCGGGCATGGTGATGTAGAGCCCTCCGGTGATGATTCCCCTGTCCGGCAGGGTGCCGAAGGCGATCTTTAGAATCCCCCGAGATGGGATTGACGGCGGTGGCGTCTCCGTAACTTTTCTCGTATTGTGGCTCTCGGTCCTACGGTTTTCGCGACGGAGAGAATATATAGGCGAAGGGGCAGAGTCGGGGGACGCTCGAGGGGCCCACCCCATAGGGCGGCGCGGCCAGGGGTGGGGCCGTGCCCCCCTAGGGTGTGGCCGCCTTGTCGCCCCTCTTCGTCTCCTCTTCGGACTTCTGGAAGGCTCCGTGGAAAATAAGACCGTGGGCTTTTGTTTCATCCAATTCCGAGAATATTTTCTGTGTAGGATTTCTGAAACCAAAAACAGCAGAAAACGAGAACCGGCGCTTCGGCATCTTGTTAATAGGTTAGTGCCGGAAAATGCATCAAAATGATATAAAGTGTATATAAAACATGTGAGTATTGTCATAAAACTAGCATGGAACATAAGAAATTATAGATACGTTTGAGACGTATCACCCCCCCCTTTGGGCGGTTGCCCCCTCCTCCTATATATAGATGGGTGGAGCACCTCTTTCTTGCTTGCTCATCTGTTGGACCTTTGGTTGGTCTCTTCTCCCCCTTCCCGCTAATCTACCATATAAGCTAGGGCTTAGGAGAAGCCTTGCTCAAATAGTTTGTCCACCAACACCACCACGCCGTAGTGGTGTTGGAGTGTCCAGGTGGATACTCTACTTCCGCTGCCCTACTGGAACGAGGGATCGGAGGTCGTCGTCAAGCTGTATGTGTGCCCGAGTACGGAAGTGCTACCCGTTTGCAGCGCTAGTCTTCATCATGATCTTGAGATCGGCAAGTGATCTTGTACACCAACCACGAGAACCGTTCTTGTTAATGCTTTATGTCTTCAAGGGTGAGTTAATCTTAACCACGGTTTATCCGTTACTTCGATCTCCTAGATATGATCTTGGTGCGTTGTTGGTTGCAACCGTACGAAATTTTTTATTGTCTGTGAAACGAACCCATCACCATTGCATATTGCGCTTCTTGTAATTGCTTCACAGAAACCGTTTCGGTGCTGTAAATATGAAAATTGGCTTTTTCGTGGATATAAAAAGGAAAAGCATAAATCCAAAATTGTTTCCCATCCTAAGCTCCATGCCTCTGAGCAATATGATCTCGTTCCGGCAAGCATTACCATGCTTAAGGTCATGACCTAGCTCATTCACCCTAAAAGCTCTAGAACTTCATAGGTGGTAGCTCATTTTGTGAAGTGTTTTTTTTTTATAATTGTTGTATTCCATGTTTGTAATTTATTTTGCAACTACGTTACATAAAGTGACGCCTCACGAAGATTTTCCATTTTTCTGATTTTTTAGTGAATTTTGCTCAAACCGGGATTCGCTGGAATGACTTTTCATAAGAACGGGCATGCGAAGCACGCTGGAGGGAACCGCAAGAAACGCTTAGTTTAAATCTGGCCCATTTGCACCAAAATCGGTAGGAGGCTGTAGAAAATACTATGAATTCCCAGAAAGAGAAGCATGCGCATGTACGAAGTAATATTATATTTTTGTGCGTAAGTTTTGTACCATTGTAGATTACGTTTATTGTACCTTCTTCACAAAAATAAAACCGTTTCCGTGCTATGAAAATGAAAGGTTCTATCAAGGATAGAAAAAATAAAACTCATAGTACCTTCACAAAAATAAACCCGTTTCCGTGCTATGAAAACGAAAGGTTCTTTCATGGATATAAAAAAGAAAACTCATAAAGCAACATTGCTTCCTGTCCCAAGTCCCATGCATGCATGTGCGCTAATATGGGCGTGTTCCGGTAAACATTACCATGATTGAGGTCATGACCAAATTCATTTGCCATGAAAGACATAGAACTCTGTTGAAGGTAGCTTGTTTTGTGAAGGTTTTTTTTTATAATTGTCGTATTTCAATATTGTAATTTTTCCTCGCAAGTAGGTCACCTAAAATGACATCTCACGAAAGTTCTATACTTTTCTCTTTTTTATTGAACTATGCTCAAACTAGGACAAGCCAAAATGATTTTCCATAAGAACGGGCCTTAGAGGCACACCAAAGGGGACCACACGAAATCGACATCATATCTATGATAAAACAACACTTTGCGAAACTAAAATGATTTTTGCAAAAAATATAGAATAATCGAAAGTTGACGCTTAGTTTAAATCTGGCTTGCTTCCGACCAAATAGGCAGGACATGGTATAATACACTATGAGATCGTAGAAAGCTAGCGCATGCATCAGGTATTTGAACCGTAATATGGAAGTGTTCTTATATTTTTCTTCACTAGCAAAAGAGCCCGTGCGTTGCACCGGGATAAGCTAAAACACAATCGCTCCAGTGAAACAAACACTTCTCGTCTGTGCCACCATGGAAGAAGTTGCTCATGTTTTCTCCTATTCATGACGAATATACGATGACCACAACGGGAGAGTAAATTCGCAAACACAATAAGACGTTAAATCATCTCCTTAAATTTTACCCTTATATGTTTTTTTAGGCCAAACTTTGCCCTCTAAATGTTTGCTCCCTAACAAAATGCTGAAACTTGCAAAAGAAAATTCAGAAACGTGCATGGCTTGGAGGATGCATGAGATATGCCCATGGCCATAACCCATAAATATCGAACCGAAGCCACCAAAACTAACGACAGCTCGCTAATCCTACATCACCGATAAGGGGGGTCAATGAACAGAGCCAACACCCTGACATCATACCAACGCGTATAATCAAAACACCGAAGGCCTCGACAAGTCGCCCAATGGCGAGCAGGTGGCACAACCGGTCCGGCAGACCCTCGGCGCGTACCATCATACACGCTTCAGAAGTCCTCGCCGCCACCGTCTTCCGCATACCCATCTTCAGGAGAGATCAATGCAATGACCTTGCGAGGCCTGCCACCAACGCCACCATGACGCTAGACAGCTCCACCACCCTGCGCATGTCGAACATGACGTATCCGACGATGGTACCCCACTGCACCACGCCGCCGAGATTCGCCGTCTTCAACACGAAAGAAAAACGCCGCTCCACCTCAGGACCCTCCAGCTTGCATCTGCTCCATAGACAATGCCCCCAGGAGGGAGAACGACGCCGTACGCCGCCATCGCCCGATCCTGGATCGGATCTAGGATTTCTCCCGGAGCAGCACGAGTAAGAAGCGGTAGACTGCGATGATGATGCCTTCAAGAAGGTAACGGCGCGTGACGTCTCCATCGTCCGCCATGACCAAGGTCAGAGCACGGTTTTCACCGGCAGCTACGCTCCCCAACTCGTTGTTGGGACTGGACATGAGATCAAAAGATCCCTACGAACAGCCCCAATCTGGCCGCCCGCCTCCGACGAAGAAGACGAGCACCACCGCCATACCGGAGCTGCTGCCCCAGGCCACCTCAAGACGCGGGAGAAGCCCAGGAAAAACGCCGCAGCCACAGGGAGGATCGAGGGCGGACACACGAGCCTGCCTAGGCCCATCTAGGCCCAGATCGGAGACCCACCATCGAACCCGGCCGAAACGCAACCACGACACGCCGCCCCTGGCCGTTGTTTCCCTGCCGTCACCGTCGATGAAGTGGAAGGAACCGGTGGAGGCCGCAGCCGTTTCCTCCCGTCGCCGGTGGAGGTAAAGGCCGCCGCCGCCGCCACGCCACCGGGGCTTTGCCCAGCAGCGCACAGGGCGACGGCGGCGGGAGAGGGGACTTGGGGAGGGGATGGGGAGAGGGCCGGCGGTGGCCTCCGAGGTGCCGGGGAGGGTTAGGTCGGGGGAGGGTTGTCCAGATGCTATATATCCTAGTTCCAAAACATGGCGCCTTTTTAGGAAAAAGAAATACATGTAGTGTTTGAATATAGATTTGCAGCGTTTATATTCATTCTAGTTCAAAATTCCTGCGTTCGTGCTCTGTTAAGAAAGAATGATGCCATCCATATGTGGATGAAGGTATGCACTGCGCAGTAGTGGGCGGCGACGATGTTGAGCATTAAGCTGTTCGAGAAACTCCGGTAACCACGCAATATTTGTCGGGGGAATGGCCCTCGGTAGGCCAAAGGCCTGGCAAACTTGCCCTGTTTCAACTATAAAGATACCGGATTAAAGGTTGATCCGGATAGCAAGCCTAAGTTGGCTAGGGCCAAGTAAAAGTGTACCGGTATCCCGGAAGGGCATACCGGAATATGAAAGAGGCCGGAGTACCGGCGTGATCCCACTGTAGCATGTCGGCATTCTGGTCAAAGATTCCACCAAGGACTAGAGGACAAGGATGAGCGAAGCACATCAGCTTTAATCGAAGTTCTGAAGCCAAAGCAGATGATGACGCAAAAGGTACCGGCAGGCGTCACCAGCCCCTGTATAAAGAAAATGCCGGTGTCATCCCTGGCCAAAGTGGCTTTGTAAAGTAGTTCGTCTAGTCAAAGATGCCATTAGTTTTTCTTCCCCTGTAAGCCACCCTCTCCCCTATATAAGGAGAGGGGGCACACCCCTGCGCGGGACGAATCAACAGTCAGAAGATAGCAAGTAGAAGACAGAGCAAGGTCTTGTACCGTACGTTCTTCAACCTCTGGCCCTTGGCCAAGTTTCTCTATACAAACCGGTTTCTTTCCAGAGACCGAACCGTCACCCGAATCCTCTAGCGCACATTCGGCCCCAACTTAAGCCATCCCATGGCATCTGTCTGTTCACCACGACGACAAATGGCGCCCACCGTGGGGCCAGCAGCTGCGCTTGCTGGAGTTTATATTCGGGCGGGCATCCTCACCGTCTCCGGCGAGCGCGTGGTGTCCGGCCTCGTCCAGCGCCTCGGCTCACTGGATTTCGTCAACGACAACGCGGGCTGCTTCGCCAACGGCGGTAAGTTCCCCAAGAACGGCCGCATCATCGAGCTCGGCAGCCACCGCGTCTACCTCGGCACCGTCCCGGAGCGCCGGTACCTCTCGCCGGTGCTGGTGGCGCCGGACCCGCCAAGATCTTCACCGACTCGCGGGCAGCGCACCGGCAGCGTCGCCGGCGGCGTGCAGGTAATGATGGTTCATGCAGAGGGAACCGGCAAGGAAGCCGCCGTGGAGGCCGCTGGACAGACCAAGTCCACGCGCACGGCCTAGCCACCGACCGAGCGCGACGAGATTGTCGCCGAAACCTCCACCGCACCACCGGTCACGACCCCGTTGCAAGCGGCCATGAGCGTGTTGGCCACGCCCATCGTGCAAAACATCGATCCTGCCGCGGCACATGCCGAACTGGAGGCGCAGCGACAGAAGCTGCTATCCGGCGCTGCGGACATCGTCAAGGCCCAGCAAGAGCTCAACATAACCCTACGTGAGTATAACGCTGCCCATGGCTTTGCTTCCGTTAGCGCAAACCCTGTTAGAGCTGCAGGAAACCGGCTTAGAGGTCGTAACTTAGATCAGGATTTGCGCCGGGAAGTTCTTTCCGGTAAAAGCATGTCGGTATCTTTGAGCATGATAGAAAAACCTAAGTACAGCAGTCCGGATAAAACTTTGAAAGCTGCTAGGGCTGCAGTAGATACATGTGAGTCGCTGTCCGGTGATGCTCTAGTAAAACAGCAAGCTAGGGTAAAAGAGTTACTCGATACAATTGAGGCACAAAATGCAGAGATGGCACGCAATAACAAAGTGGCATCCCAGTCTATGCGTTCGGCAAGAAATGCCGGAAGCAAGTCGCATGGGCAAGCCTCGTCCCCTCATCCGGACAGGAGAAGAGAAAAAGATGCAAACGCACAGCAGATGACTGTGTATGATCCGGTTCTGGCCGGAAAGCAAAAAGCCGGGCAACATGATGCCGGTAGAAAAAGCCAAGGGGCAAGGTACGCTGAAAATGGCTATGCCGGAAGAGGCGAATCCGGGCAAAATTATTGCGCGCCCAGAGCGGCGTATGCAGGTGACAAGATGCCACCAAGATATCAAAGAGGTAACGCCACAGTGCCGAACCGGTACGATGAAGCCGATTCCGGAATGGAACGAGCTTACCGGAACCCATTGGGGGAACGTGTTGGTGAAAGATGCCTGCCAGACCGGGATGCGAGGCACAGGCTGGACAGGGTATATTTATCCGAAATGATTGAGTCCGAGGGACCACCAAGCCCAAAGTGCTTTGGCCCCCGGATCATGAGGGAAGAACCACCAATGCGCAACTTTCAATTGCCCCGAGACACAAAAACATACGATGGCACCACTAAGTCGGAAGATTGGCTTGCGGACTATGTCACAGCGGTATACGTAGCTGGAGGCGGAGGAATCGCAACCGGCGGAGGAAACCGGCGCTGGGCGGTGAGAATCATACCATCATTTCTGGTAGGACCGGCACGTATCTGGCTGAACAACTTGCCTGCCGGAAGCATAAACGGATGGCTTGATTTCGAGGAAGCATTCGTGAGCAACTTCAGCAGTACATACCGGAGGCCAAACAGACCGCAGCAGCTCGCCATGTGCTAGCAGCGCGATAACGAAACAGACCGGGAATACCTAACCCGGTGGAACAATACAAGAAACTCTTGTGAAGGAGTGATAGAGGCGCAGGCCATAGCTTGGTTCTGTAATGGATGCCGGAGAGGCTCACCGTTGTGGCAAAAGTTACAAAGAAACATGCCGGCAACCTTGGCAGAAATGATCCGGGTGGCGGACAGCTACGCGTTGGGAGACCCAATGCAACCGGCAATCGCGGGTGATCCATCGTCAAAAAATCCACCGCGCCAAGATCAATACCGGAACAACCATCATAACAAAAGAAGGGAAGATTTTCCGGATAGAAGGTACGGAGTGCAGCATGTTGCCGTTGTGCAGGATAACTCTGGGGCTGGTAGCAGCCAGCGACAAAAAACCGGAAACCAGCCATGGGCTGGGAAAAAGAAACAGTGGGTGGAGAAAAAGCCTTGGCATGATCAGCCAAAATACACCATGGAATCGGCAATGGAGCAACCATGCCGGTGGCACACTCCAAACCCCGCGAAGCCGGCAAACCACTTGACAAAAGATTGTTCCTGGACCAAGTACTTCATGGTAAAGGGCGCAGTGAAGGATGCCAGAGCACAAGGTTGTGATGCATTGTTGCCACCCTCGCAGCACCTCTTACGGCAACCACCACCGCTAACCGGAGCAAATGTGCAACCGGTTTACCCTCAACCGAACCGGCCGCAGCAGCAACAAGAAGTTCACCAAGTGGTACAGGGCAATAATCATGCTCCACCACCGGCACCTTTAGGCCGGAATGTTTACCAAGACCCGGATATGTGCTGTGTCGTATTCGTAACTGAGCCAAGAGACCGGCAAAGCGTGCATCGCCGTTCCATGGAAGTGAACGCAGTGATACCGGCAGTGCCGAAATACATGCTGTGGTCGGATCAAGAAATAACTTGGTCGTTTAAAGATCATCCGAAAGTGATGCCGAACACAGGTGGATATGCCCTGGTGGTGGATCCGATCATGCACGGGCCATCGTCGCGAGTCCTGTTCAGCAAAGTGCTGGTGGACAATGGCAGCAGCATAAACATCATGTACCGGCACACCATGCATACGCTTGGCATAACTCCAAACATGCTGGAGCCAAGTCATACGACTTTCCACGGCATCGTTCTGGGATTGTCCTGTTCGCCAATGGGCAAAGTCCGGGTTGATGTGTTGTTCGGCGGGCATGATAATTGCCGTGTTGAGAACATTCTGTTCGAGGTAGTTGATCTCGACAGCCCCTACCATGCATTGTTGGGGAGACCGGCATTGGCTAAGTTCATGGCTTCAACTCATACGGATTATCTCAAGATGAAGATGTCGGCACCCAACGGTCCCTTAACCGTGGTGGGAAACTACAAGGTGTCACTGGAAACTGCTTCTGCCGGATCAAATCTGGCCGAATCGCTGGTGATAGCGGAAGAAAAAAGGAGAATGCAAACCGCAGTTGCGCTGGCTCAATCCTCCCAGCTGAACTTAGCGGCAATGAGCGGCCAGCTTGGCTCACCAGCTTTCAAACCGACAAAAGAAACGAAAGACATCGTGCTGGATCCGGCTTACCCAGAGCATACCGTTCGTATCGGTGCCGGCCTGAGTGAGGCATAGGAAAGCGCGCTCGTCAACTTCCTCCGTGAGAATCGGAACATTGTCGCCTGGTCTACTGATGATTTGGTGGGTGTGCCGAGGGAGTTGGCTGAGCACTCTCTAAATGTCCGGAAAGACGCGAAGCCGGTGCGGCAACCTTTACGCCGGTTTGCTGAAGATAGGAGGAAGATTATTGGAGAAGTGGTAACAAAGTTGCTAGTTTCCGGTTTCATCATGGAAGTGCTGCACACTGAGTGGCTGGCCAATCCGGTGCTTGTCGAGAAAAAGAAGGAAGAAGACCCCAAGGCTCCAAAGGTGTGGCGCATGTGCATTGACTACACCAACCTGAACAAGGCGTGCCCGAAAGATCCATTCCCGTTACCTCGGATTGATCAGGTGATCGATTCCACCGCTGGTTGTGAACTGTTGTCTTTCCTGGATGCCTATTCCGGTTTCCACCAAATTCCCTTGAAAAAGGAAGATCAAATAAAAACTGCATTCATTACCCCGCACGGGGCTTATTGCTATGTCACTATGCCTTTTGGTCTGAGAAATGTCGGCGCAACATACCAGCGCTGCATGCAAAAATGCCTTCACGATCAAATCGGTATAAATGTGCAAGTCTATGTGGATGATGTCATGATAAAAACAAAGCTAAAAGACTCTTTGATCGAGGATTTGAGGCAAACGTTTGACAATCTGCGAAGGTTCCGGATGAAACTTAATCCGGCAAAGTGTACTTTCGGCGTTCCTGCCGGAAAGCTTCTCGGTTTCTTGGTCTCAAGCCGTGGTATAGAAGTTAACCCGGTGAAAATTCGAGCCATCGAGCGTATGGGCTTACCTCAATGCCTCAAAGACGTGCAAAAGTTTACCGGAAGTTTGGCATCCTTAAGCCGGTTTATAAGCCGGCTGGGCGAAAAGGCTTTGCTGCTATATGCTCTAATGAGAAAGTCGGATACTTTCGTCTGGACCCCGCAGGCAGACGCTGCATTCAAAGAACTAAAGAAAATGCTCGCCACGGCTCCGGTACTGGCTTCACCTTTGGAAAGGGAACCCATATTGCTTTACATAGCAGCAACAAACCGGGTCGTAAGTGTTGTGGTTGTGGTAGAAAGAGAGGAAAAAGGAAAAACTGTGCAGAGACCGGTATACTATCTGAGCGAGGTGCTCTCTCTCTCAAAGCAAAACTACCCGCACTTCCAAAAAATGACTTATGGCGTGTTCATGGCCGTCACTAAGCTCAAGCACTACTTCGAAGAGCATCCGATGAAAGTGGTGAGCGAGGCACCTATCTCGGACATTATTGGCAATAAAGATGCCAGTGGCAGGATTGCCAAGTGGGCGATTCAGCTATCACCATACGTACCGGTATACGAGAGAAGAGACGCCATAAAATCGCAAGCTTTGGTGGATTTCCTGGTTGATTGGGCTGAGGCGCAATACAAGCCGCCCAAACCGGATGTGGATTACTGGAAGCTACACTTTGACGGATCCAAACTCAAGGAGGGTCTCGGCGCCGGAGTGGTGCTCACCTCACCAAAGGGGGATCACTTGAGATATGTGCTGCAGATACATTTTAGGGCATCAAACAATGTCACTGAGTATGAAGCTTTAGTGCATGGGCTTAAGGTGGCAAAAGAAATCGGTGCACACCGGATCATTTGCTACGGCGATTCCGATCTGGTGGTACAGCAGTGTTTCGGAGATTGGGATGCAAAAGATGCCAACATGGCTGCATACCGGTTCCATGTGCAAAAGATTGCCGGATTTTTCAAAGGCTGCGAGTTTCACCACATACCGCGAGCGGAGAATGAAGCCGCGGATACGCTATCCAAGCTGGGCTCATCCAGGCAATCAATTCCTGCCGGTATAGCATTGGCTCACCTGCGGACACCTTCGATTAAGCCAAGTCCGGAATCCGAATCAATTTTCATACCGGAATCTCATGTGGTGCCGATGAACATCGACGAGGGAAACCCGGGGACTACTTTGTCTAACCCGGGGACTTCGGAGTCTAAACCGGAAGAAATCATGATAGTGGACCACATGGAGATTGACGTGCCAGTTTTTCCGGTTCGGGAGGCACCAACCTGGGTGAAACCTATTAAGGAATTCCTGGTCAATGGTGGCTTACCGGCAGACGAAACCGAATCGAGGAGAGTTCAGAGAAGGTCCAAGGCCTATACTATCATCAATGGTGAGATGTACAAGAGGAGTGTTACCGGTGTCCTCCAACGATGTGTGGAACCGGAAGAAGGAAAAGAGATGCTCCTGGAAATTCACCAAGGAGAGTGCGGGCACCACGCCTCGTCCAGGGCACTGGTGGCAAAGGTGTTCCGGCATGGGTTCTATTGGCCCATGGCTTTGGAGGATGCTGAGGACTTAGTCCGGAAGTGCAACGGGTGCCAGAGGTACGCCAAGCAAATTCATACCCCAGCATCCGGTTTAAAAACGATACCGATAACATGGCCATTTGCTGTTTGGTGCCTGGATATGGTTGGACCATTCAAAACGGCAAGAGGAAATATGACCCACATCTTGGTGATGGTTGATAAGTTTACCAAGTGGCTTGAGGTTAAACCTATCGGAAAATGCGATGGACACACTGCTGTCAAGTTCTTGAAAGATGTCATCCTCCGGTATGGTTACCCGCACAGCATCATAACTGATAACGGAACAAACTTTGCTCAAGGAGAGTTTAAATGGTTCTGCGATGATAATAACATCCGGTTGGATGTATGCTCTATGGCACACCCACAAGGAAATGGGCAAGTGGAAAGAACAAACGCACTTGTGCTTTCCGGTATCAAACCGAGGCTTATCGAGCCGCTCGAAAAAACGCCAGGATGTTGGCTTGATGAACTACCATCAGTGTTGTGGAGTATAAGAACCACACCAAGCCGGTCTACCGGATACACACCATTTTTCATGGTATATGGAGCAGAAGCGGTCATACCAACCGACATCATCCATGACTCACCACGAGTTCAACTCTATACCGAAGAAGAGGTAAAAGAGGCCCGAGAAAATGATGTTGATTTGCTCGAAGAACAAAGAGAGCTGGCTTTGGCAAGATTGGCCATATATCAACAAAACCTCTTACTCTATCATAGCCGGAAGGTAAACCCGAGAGTGTTCCGGGAAGGGGACTTGGTCCTACGCCTAGTGCAGCGCACTGAGGGGCGACACAAACTTTCACCACCGTGGGAAGGGCCATTCATTGTGAGCAAGGCTCTGCACAATGATGCCTATTACCTAATTGATGCACAGGAACCGAAGGAAGGAAAGACGGACATGTCAGGAGAAGAAACCAAGCGTCCATGGAACATAGCACTGCTTCGTCCTTTCTATTCCTGAAGATGTGATGTAAGGAGTTCCTTTTTTGTACCTTATTTGCTATGAATAAAAGATGCCGGTACCTCGAATGAATCTCGGGGACTGCCTTTACCGGAATTGCATGCAATATGTTTATTTTTTCCTGTATACCGGTTTGATGGTTGGAAGCTTTTCTTTTCCGGTTTAGTAACGTGCTAAACCTAAAGGAGTCTTCGACTTTGCTGTTGTCCGAAACCCGGCTTCATGGCAAGCAAGATAAACCGGAAGGTTCTAAGCACGTGAAAAACGAAAAAGAGACCGAAAACAAACAAACTGAGTAAAGTTTAACTAACCCCGGTCATACCGGTTTTTTGTGAAAATTTTGACTTGTTTCTTAAATTCAAGAAAATGCTTGCTTGGCAAAAGAACTTTGGAATTCATACGCCGAACGCCCAAAAGAGGTAGGCAGAGCCAAAGCAAAAGAACCAAGTGTGCATCAGATTGGATGCGGAAACAAATCCGGAATCTTCACCATGCAAGTGAAAGCGAAACCAAAATAAACTGAAAGGGTCTTAATCACATAAATTCCGGCTTAACGTACAAGCCTACCGGCGTACCGGTTAAAATTAAAAGTAGCACCACCAGAAGGACTTAACTGTATTGATACAATTCCCACCCGGCATACCGGAGAAATTTCACGATTTTGTTTCTCGTAAGTACAGAATCAGGGGGTGTGATACAGCGGAGATGAGTTGTCTTGGCCAGCAGTCGGTTCAGGGGCAGCTTCCGGAGCTTGCTCTGGAGGGGCATCAGCTTCTTCTTCGGGTGCCTCTGCCTCGTCCTCGTCGGTTTCTTCATCCTCCTCATTGTCAGATACTTCATCTTCGATGTCAGCGGGAGGAGGGATGAAGGTGCTGGTGGAAGCGAACTGGGCAACCCGGTAGGCGCGGTCGCGACGCTTGGCGGTCTTTGCCGGATCCGTATCGGTAGGAGCATCGCTGCGCAGGCTGTGCAGAGCATCCAGGTCCAGCTCCTCGTACCAGGAGCAGGCAACACGAAGTGCTGCGTCAGCTCCGGCACGGGCAGAAGAGCGTTTCCACTCGCTGAACCTTTTGCCGGCATCTTTGAGCCGCTGCGCAAGAAGAGTCAGGTTTTTCGGCATGGGCTCCCCAGGCCACAAGAACTTGAAGACCTGGAAGGCAACTTCCGGCACGTCGCGAAGGTGCCGATCGATGACCTTCATGTGGGAGAGCCGGGCGTGCAGCGCAGCGAGATGCTCAGGGATGCTCCAGGGGGCTTCCGGATCGCTGGTGGCGTTCCCAGCGCGCAGCTCCATGATCTTCTTGTGTGCGTGCGGCTGGGAATCCGGGAAGAACTCTGGGAAAAAGGAAAGAATGATTTTAAGGTACACCGCTGGGAAAGACAAGTTGACAAGTGTGAGAGGAAGAGGAGGCACTTACTGAGTGCTTGGGCGTCGGTGTCGCGGATCATCCGCTCAAGTTCGGCCTGCTGCGCTGTAAGCTCAGCATTCCGGTCTAGCGCCTGCTGCAGCAATCCGGTCTCCTCCTCCACCTCTTTCCGCAGCTGCGCGGTGGCCTCAGCGAACTCCCTCCGGGCCCCCTCCACCTTGCTGTCACCGGCAGCTTTGGCCTCCTTGAGCGCCCGCTCGTGCTGCAGCCTAGCCTCGACCAGCTGGCCCTTAAGTTCAGCGAAATTGCTCCGCTGGGCTTCCAGCGCGTTGCGGTGCTCAAGGGCCACCTTTTCCTTCTCAGCTGCAATCCGGAACGATAAAAATTCGGTAAGAGAAGCCGGTGGGCTCAAACAAAAGGCGAACAAACAAAGTTCGGTAAAAGAAGCCGGTGGGCTCAAACAAAAGGCGAACAAACAAAGTTCGGTAAAAGAAGCCGGTGAGCTCAAACAGAAGAAAAAACGAACAAGCAGCGTTACCCTTGAGCGCGGCGATTTGGCCGGTAAGATCTTCAATGGAGGCTTCCGGAAGGGCGGCTGCACGGAAAAACTTATAAGTATAATAAAAAGGAATCCGGTATGAAAGAAGCCGGAAGGCAAGAGCTGACCTTGGCACTTGCCGTGGGTGCGCTCAAGGGCGGCGAAGGCCTCAGAGAGGTCCCGGTGCTCCCACAGCAGCTCCTCGAACAGCTGCTTCCGGGAGTCAAGGGTGCCCTATACAGTCAAGGTATGCAATGAGTTATACCGGTTTTCTCGCAGTTTCGCGCTAAGTACTTTGTATTTAACCGGAAACTCGCGGACTGGCTATGCCGGTTTTATGTTTTAAGAAAGTTTCGCGCTAAGTACTACGTGCTTAACCCGAAACTCGGGGACTATGAGGATATATCTATAAGTGAAAAATTGAAACCGGCATCGGTATAAAGAAAAAAGTTGTGAAGTTCAGGTGAGAAGCTTACCACCATGTTGGCGTTGGCGTCGTGCCAAGCGGTGTCGAACTCCTTCATGGCCCGCTTGAGCCGGCCGAAATGTTGCACCGTGCTCCGCGGACCGGAAGCGTCCACCACCGGCAGCTTATCCCTGCCAAGCCCGCATGTGGCGGCGGAGAGGTCCGCCCGGTTCCACTTCTAGGCGTACTCCTGGAGCGGGCCCAGGTCAGCCCCGCCGCGGGTCAGCTCGACGATCCGGCCCAGCTGAGCTGAGGCCTTCTCGCCGGCAACGACTGCGGTGCGCCCGGCGTGCAGCACCAGGGACTGATCGTGGGAGCCGGAAGGGGCGCCGTCGCCCCTGTGACCACAGCACTAAGCTGCTCTGCGATGACAATGACGCACTCCGGAGAAGTTGGCTTGGGCGCAGAAGCCGGCGTGCCGGCAGGGGATGCCGGCAGAGGCGCAGGCGCGTCCTTGGCCGGCCACGAGGTTGCCGGTGTAGCTTTGGGAGGGGAGCTGGTAGTTGTCTTCTTTTCAAGGACGGGCGGAACCAGAAGTTCCGACCGTCCGGCATCTTCGGTGCCGGCGCCCATGTTGCTGGCGCCGGTGTCTTCATGTTCTGGAGGGGAGATGAAGTCCTCCTCCGCGCGGGAATTTGGCGGTGTAGGGGCCGCGCGCCCCGAACTTGTGTTGCCTCCTCGAGGGGAGGATGGAGATTTGTCGGCACCCGAAGGTACCGGACTTGCTTGAGGAGGAGGAGAGGCCCTGGCGGGTTCTTCCGAAGTTTCCGGCCTCATACCGGTAGCGCTCCGGGAAAGCTTGAGAGCAGGCCTGAAAAAAGAAAGATAAGAGCCAGCAACAAGGCAGCAAATGAGAAAATCTAAACCGGAAAAGGTGACGTTAGCGTCTTACCCGGAAGCAACCGGTATTTCGTGCCTCCGCTTCTTTCCGCCAGGCCCGCAACCGGCCTTTTTGGGGCGCTTGGCGGGTGGAGCTTGGCCAGTACCGGCTTCGGAGGATGGAGCCTTGCGGACTCTGGAGGTCGCGCTGGTGGCGGCACCTTCAGCCGGGCCCTTGTCCTTGCGCCTTTTGGAGGCCAGAGCATCCAGGAACTCTTGGCCAACCTCGGCCGCCAGGGGAGTCGCATGTTCGACGACCTGAGGGTTCTCAGTGGCTGAAGGGGGTGCTACAAAGAAAAAGTTTATAAGATAAAAGAGATGTACAATGTACCTCGAGAACAACGACCTCATCATCGGTACCGGAATCGTTTGCCGGATGCTGAGTTGAAAAGTTACTGGGGCGCCGGAAGTGAGTTGGGCCCATCTTGTGCTTTCCCTTCACGTAGGGATCTGCGTCCGCTTCGTCGTGAAACTTACGCTTGGGAGCAAAAGAGGCCGGCTCCTCCCTGGCGATCCGGGAGAAATTCTGCAGCATCACAAAAAACCAAGTTAGAACAAGAGCTTGCAAACGTACCGGAGGAAGCTTTCCGGAAAATCCCGAGATCTTACTCGGGGCGGAGGAGGATCGGAGCGGCTGTAAGGCTTCAGGCCATACTTCCCGTCAGCCCGCAAGGTGTTCCGGCAGATTTGCTTGGCCTTAAGGACCAAGTCTCCGGGGCGCAGCGAGTAGGTGGTGATCCTTGTTGGATCCCTCAAACCGGTCATTTGGCTCATCTTGTGAGCACGACGCTGGAGGGGCAGGACCCGGCGTGAGAGAAACAACCGGATGATATCATCAGAGCAGAGGTTGGTCTCCTCCTTACTCTTCTCAACATATAGGGCCACCCGCTTGGATTCCTTATCGTCCTTGGGGTGGTGCATCCAGTTGGTCATAACGGGAGGCCCCGGAACGTATGCCGGTAGATTGATGAAATCCTCCGGGCCCCCGTTCCGCACGTAGAAAAAAGTTTTCTACCAGGTCCGGACTGACTCCAGACCGGAAAACTTGAAAAAGTTGCTCCCTTGGCGGGGCGCAAGGATGCATCCCCTGCACCGGACGAAAGGTTTGGGGAGTGGAAGTTTCCGATCTTGGATCGAATTCTTCCGGAGGGTGTAGAAAAAAGAGAAGTTATCGACAGTAGGAGTGATACCGGCGTATCCCTCCATGAAAACGGTAAAAGAAGAAAGGTAGAAGATAGAGTTGCCTGGAAGATGGTGGGGCTGAAGCTCATAGAAATCAAGAAAGTGCCGGAAGAAATCCGACACTGGAAGGCCTAAGCCGCGCTCAAAATGGGCGGCGAAGACGACGTACTCTCCGGGCTGGGGCTCAGGCTCCCGCTCCTCGCCGGGGATCCGGCAGAACACCTCCTCCGGTATCCTCCTGGACCGGTACAGCCAGTCAATCTCCGCCTGGGTGACGTCGGAACCCATCCAGGCTCCGCGTGTATAGGAGTCAAGATCGATACCGGAGCAGTGGGCACCGGGGCCCTGGCTAGAGCTGCCGGCGTGCTGCCCTTGGGCACCGGTAGCTTGGCCAGAGCCACCGGCATCTTCTTCGAGGTCCTCCTCGAGCCCATCGTCGGTTTGCTCTACTGGGATTTCTTCTCCCGAAGAGATTTCCGGGCTCTCGCTGTACCGGGTGCTGGCGGAGTCTACCGGAAGAGATTCCTCAGACGACATTTTCCGCTAAGTTCGGAGACTAACTAATAACCGATTTCCCAAACCTACTTCTTCGCGAAGATCTATGAAACAGAGAAAAACAAAAGAAAAGGAGAGGGTAAATACCCTACCGGACCCAAGAACGACGCCGCGCAAGAGGAAGAGAATCGGCTCGAAGGAACTTACCAGAGAGCGGCGGCGGAAATCTTGAAGGTTGAGGGGCTGGGCAACTCGCCGGAGCCGGTCGAGGAGAGCGGCGGCGGCGGCGAGTGGAGAAGCTGGCGACGAGGCAGTGCTGTGCGCCAGTGTCGAAGAAGAAGAAGGGCGTCGCACGATCTTGGGGGAAGAAAGGCAAGTGAACCCGGCGGCGCGCTCCTGCGGAAGTTCGCCGGAGGGCTCGAGCTTGGCGGCGGACGGTGGCGCGGAAGGATTCGAGCAGTTCTGGGCGCGGAGCACTGGAGAATGGAGTTTGCAAGAATGAGGGCGTGGGGAAGAAAGGGAACCGTCGCCCCCTTATAAAGGAAGAGGAGGTAAGGGGCCAGAAACCGTCCGGCCCACACTGTTCCGGCTCGTGGGCCACCACGTGTCGCGAGAATACACGCGCTGCGCGAAGATGCCACACAGTGGCCGCAAGGATCCGGTACGGCCACAAGGATCCGGTGCGGAGCATTAACTGCGCGCGCAGAAGACGAAGTGAAACAGTGCGCATGTCTCTGACAGGCACAACTTCCGAGATATTCTTGACTTCGCCGAGAAGGTTTCGACGGCAAAGCAACCGGAAAAAGATACCGGAAGGTTTTGTCAAGGACGTTATATTGATGAAAGTCCGGCTCAGAGGCCGGAAGGTTAAACTTGAAACCGGAAGGATTAATCCGGTACGCTTGGAATAGGAACCTGGCATGGTCCGTCGGATAAGATCCACCGGACTATACCAGCTTCGGGGACTAATGTCGGGGGAATGGCCCCCGATAGGCCAAAGGCCTGGCAAACTTGCCCTGTTTCAACTATAAAGATACCGGATTAAAGGTTGATCCGGATAGCAAGCCTAAGTTGGCTAGGGCCAAGTAAAAGTGTACCGGTATCCCGGAAGGGCATACCGGAATATGAAAGAGGCCGGAGTACCGGCGTGATCCCACTGTAGCATGTCGGCATTCTGGTCAAAGATTCCGCCAAGGACTAGAGGACAAGGATGAGCGAAGCACATCAGCTTTAATCGAAGCTCTGAAGCCAAAGCAGATGATGACGCAAAAGGTACCGGCAGGCGTCACCAGCCCCTGTATAAAGAAAATGCCGGTGTCATCCCTGGCCAAAGTGGCTTTGTAAAGTAGTTTGTCTAGTCAAAGATGCCATTAGGGTTTCTTCCCCTATAAGCCACCCTCTCCCCTATATAAGGAGAGGGGGCACACCCCTGCGCGGGACGAATCAACAGTCAGAAGATAGCAAGTAGAAGACAGAGCAAGGTCATGTACCGTACGTTCTTCAACCTCTGGCCCTTGGCCAAGTTTCTCTATACAAACCGGTTCCTTTCCAGAGACCGAACCCTCACCCGAATCCTCTAGCGCACATTCGGCCCCAACTTAAGCCATCTCATGGCATCTGTCTGTTCACCACGATGACAATATTGCAAAAATAATATTTATGTCAATGCAATATGCAGAAAGGAAGCTGTCTGTGATGCAATCTAATTCAAATGCGTGGCTGGCCAGAGGAAATAACTGGTAATTACTGTTGGGATTTGTAGCATAGAAAACAAAAAATTTCCTACCGCAAGAACGAATAACAAGACAAGATCTAATCTAGTAGATGGTAGCAACGAGGTGAAGATCAACATACCCTCGAAGATCGCTAAGCGTTAACGA
>NC_061509.1:258991063-259162323 GCF_022539505.1 Lolium rigidum
CTAGAGGGTGCCCCACGTCTTACCTCATTATGTGGTGGACACTCGACTCACCCACTCAAAAGGTCCCTATAATCGTTTTAAAACTCCACTAAAAATGAAGATGTTTTTCTCTCATAAAAGAATAAAACTTTTTTAATTATTTTACTGAATATTTGCCAATTCTTTGAATTAACAAACATTAACATTCAGCCCTGATGGACTATTTCGATATCCCGAGACAATTCCGGTGATTGTCGAAACGGTCCCTATGCTGTCATTAAGCACACGAGTATTAACGTTTTCGGTTAATACAATTCTAGCATAAAAAATAAACATCTATTATATATATGGAGTAATATATAATCATTTTATTATTGCCTCTCGGCATATATTCCCTTCAAATGGTACGAAACATATGCACAAAAATAGAAGACCACTTCCCCCACTATATTTCACGTAGCGCGCATTCGATTTCTGGGATTTCATGGTACTTTTTACGGTGTCCTACCAATTTCGCTTGACGCGGGTCTGATTTGAACCAAGTGTCAACTTTCTCTTGTTACGTGACTTTTTGCAAAAAAAAATTTAGGTCCACAACGTGTTGTTTTATCATAGATGCGCATTTCCAAGTTGATGCCTCGTACCACCCATTCTTGCGAAAAGTCTTGTCAAAGAGGGTCTTTGCCGAGTGCCATCTAAAAACACTAGGCAAAGAGGATCTTTTCCATGTGCCATCGAAGAAACACTAGGCAAAAAATTTATTTTCCCAGTTTCCGTTCATTGGCACTTGGCAAAGGGTGAGGCTATCAAGGTTGCCGTCAAATGGAGTGACATTGGCTGTCTTTTCTTTCTTTACAGTGCATGGCACTCGGCCAAGTGTATTTTCTTTGCCAAGTGTTTTTTTTTTTGCCTTTTGCGTGTATGGACTTTTTGCCGAGTGTATTTTGTAGAACGCTCGGCAAAGTCGATCTTTGCTGACTAGAAATAAATATGACTCTCAGTAAAGTATAAAAAACACGTTTTCCGGTAGTGTATTATGATCAAGCCCATCTTGCAACTTCTGTTCCTCGAGGTGGTCAAAGGAATGCATGAGCAAGGATAGTGAGGTTATGCAAGGTGTTGTAAACTTTGAATATTCAGTTTCTTAATAAAAGGCTGTGTGCATCAACCGATGCAGAGGCCAGGGCTCACCCCATTTCGAAAAAAAATACAAGGTGTTATGAGGGGATCTAAATAGAACTGAAGAAGATAAAAAAAGGTATGGTCTTTTACGTGAGGGGTTTAACTCCTTTATAGAGAAGAAAGGTTTGTATGCAATAGAAGTTGTTCAAGCTGATGCCGACATGATGAGTGACATTGGTTGGTAGTTTAATTATGGCTCTGAAACTTCACATTTAAACGAGGTGGCAAATAAAGTATTTTGAAATACCTACTCATTCATACCTAGAGTAAACAGAAACGTGATGAATGCAAAGACAACCAATAAGCTTGTCTACATTTATGCAAATGAGCGCCTCAAAAGATGGTTTTGAGTGGGCCGCCTGGTCTACATTATAAGTGAGATGTTGAGCCTGCTAATAGTCTGTTGGAGGATTCAAGCTTGAAGCTCTAGCTACTGTTCTCATTAAGCCAGCTTCGAGGATGAAGCAATTGAACCAGCACGAAATTTTTAAGGACTTCTAACATTAGGACGTGATCGGTACTATAAATCTGAACTTTGTAATATATTGACTCATATGTTTACATTTTTTGTTGTTACTATTCACTTTTGCTTCGGTGTACCCCTTGTTCAAACTTTGGTAAACTGAAACACATGTATGACCAAGATCTATTCATACTTTTTCGTAACTAGGGGCGCACTGATAAAAAATGAATAAAAAGACATAAATACAAGCCATAGAGTAGCTCGTACGGTCCATTTAAATCTATAGTGTTCAGTAGTCAGACGCGCAGACAACAGAGTACGCTGAAAACTAAAACGTCCGTGGATAAAATATTCCATCAGCCACATCAACTTGTAGAAACATTAAGTACACCTAGTATATCTATATAAGGATACATAGGACTTGATGTGGGTTTTTGCGGGCTAAAACAAGAAGACATCGAGGAAAACTTACCCTTTCAAATTTTGGTGAGAGGGGGGGACACCGAAGCAAGCATCGGTCACTAATAGTTCTTTTTTGGTTGAAGGTACATGGTGAGTTGGTATGGTGAAACTTGCAAGATGAGAGTCACTTGGATGCTGCATGCTATAATGTGATTACATCCGTCCCCTTAGTCAATATGTTTGCTTGTTTGCTACTTTGGTTCATCATAATTCCGAATTTTTGTGTTAAGTCAAGTATTTTGTTGACCACTCTTGTTGTAAACTTTAATTGAATATCGTTTCTTATCAGTTTCGTCAATATGGTTGATCCACGCCTGTCGAGGTCATGCTCCTCTAACACTATATCGTTTCTGGGGTCACCATCTCAACTAGGACAGGTTCGCGTTCCTCAACCCACCGTACCGTACCAGGTTCACTGTACCGAAAATGATTGGATCGCGTCCCCATGTAGAATAGTCGATCGAGCTATGTGTACCCCTGTTATCCCCTATTTTTTCTAGCCTCCGACTCTCGTCCTCTGCTCCCATTCTCGCTCGTACGTACCGAAAGTATGGCATCTACGCGTTGGCCTGCATGTATTTGACCAGGTCCAACTTCATCTGCCCTCGACGCCGTGCTTCATGATTTAGATCGCTGTTATCATATCATAACCAGATCGAGAATAAGCGAAGACCTCTAACATAGAAAAAGAACATGTAGGGACACCTTGCTGCTGCCGCCCGCCTAGTAGTGGAGTGGTGTTTGGTGGTGGCGATGGGACCTTCGGTCCCGCCACTGAGGTGATCGAGAAGGGAAGGGTTTATATTACCGGATGATGATCAATGAACTCATAAGTAGAAGCGTGGCGTGGCAATTTGCCAAGCCTGGCCGGTCTATTGCCATCTACTTACCACAGTCCACAGTGATGAAATTATTACCTTAGCCATGCAGCCAGAACATCAACCAACTATTGAAGCAATCACCAAAAGTTTTAAAAAACTAATGAACTAATCAAAGAAGGGGGGCGGGAGGAAACAAGATAATTTTATCAACGGGAAACCCCAAACCACCTAATCTCACGTGCCCCATGTTCAAGGTCAAGCCCACTGCCTGTTCATCCTTCGTCACATCGACCTGCCATCGTTGTGCCACCAGGTTGTGACCCTGCAGTGCTAAGGGGAAAGCATGATTGAACCTGAAATTGGATGGTGACAACTCTCGTGTTAGAGGTTGAATAATGAGTGGTAAATTACTAAATTTGCACATAAAGTATGTGCTCATTTTCTGCATGGAAGGAAGTACGGACCATAAAGTTGAGTAATATTTTTCCACCTAAACCAGGATTATGTATGGAAAATCTTTGTTCCAGTCTGATAAGTTTACAAGGGGTTATGCTAAACAGGAGTGCCGCTTTACATTATCTGAACTCATTTAACTGCCCTTATGTCCGCATGCCATTTGTTCCCTTTACGTTCCAGTATTAACCTCTAGCGATCCATATCAGACTCAGAACGAGGTTCAAAATGAACACCGAGTCACCGACAGATGTATATTGTACAGTCTTGTAAAGAGGTTCTATATTAGAATGGTGCAACCTTTCTATTTACAGCATCAGTGGTAACTTAATATTACTGAAATGTTGTTCATACTGCATAGATCATGTGATGCTGCAGCAGTAATTTTATTTATTGGATTTCTTACAGGTTCAGTACTTCAGTATAACTGTCATTTGTTGCACCGTTAGCACAAACTCCGTATGATTGAGAAGGATCCTCATTTGTTGCACTGTTGACACTGGCATTTATTTTATTTTTTTGGGCTTGAGCTGAATATGAAGGCACGACTTCAAGGATCATGCATGTCTTGGAGAGGCACACACAGAGCGAGCTACCGTGACTAGCTTAGTGCTCTGGGAGCTTTGATGACACACAAAGGACTTCATGCGGTCCGTCTTTATTTATAGATGCACATATAGCATCTATATATATAGGTAAATGCAAAGGAGCTTCCACACATCCATGCATAGGCATGCATGCATGCATATATATATACACTACTGGCCCGTGCTTCTCACCCTCCTATCGCCATGGACGACGAAATTACGTGCAAAGTAGATTTCTTATTTTATTAGAGGCATTATTTTATTAGAGACGGGCCCGGAGCAATAGATGACGTCTACACCGTCGGCACCACCTGATCGATGAGGGCCTCAGTGACCGCGCCTGCCACGTTAGCGGGGAGCTTGGCTCCGTAGCAGGGGCCGCTCTGGCACTTATACCCACAGTAGGCGCCGCCAGTGCCACAGTACCCGTACTGGCTGCAGCAGTCGCCGCCGGGGCACTGGCGGCCGCCGGCCTCTCTGCCGCATGAAGGTTCGCCAAGCACAGCGCGGAGAATGGTAGGGTAGCACGGGCCGCTCTGGCACCCGGTCCCACAGTAGGAGCCGCCGGTGCCGCAGAACCCCCACTGGCTGCAGCATTCGTTGTTGGCACACAGATCGGTTTTGCTGCAGCCGTGGGCGGTCACTACAGACAAAGGCAAGGACCAAGCAAGACCGATGCGAGGGCTTTCATCGCCATGTTGGAAGCTCTCACACTAGATGGAACTTGGAAGCTTTTTCTTCTCTAGCGGTGGATGATAGAGCTTCCGATGATGAAGCACGAAGCTCGCGAGGTGCCATTATATAGGCGTGCCGCTTGTCTGTGGTGCGTGGAACGGAGGTTTTTTTTTTTTTTTTGAGAGCCAAAACGTGTTCTATTTCATTCATTAACAGGTCGTACAGGACACGTATGCATACACGAGAAGACACTGGAAACCCAGCTGTCCACACACACTTACACAAAGAAACCCGAAAGAGAAGAAATTACAAAACGGTCCCTGGGATCCTTTGTGCAGCAAACCATCGATCGCCGCCCATCTTCGAAGCCGCCGGAGCAACCACCGGAAGAACTCGCTGTCCTGCAGCTTTGTGGCTCGCCGGCGGCGAAGCCTATGTCTTTGTGGCGCATCGGCCGGGGGCAGACCCCGAGACCATCGCCAGGATGAAGATATGCAAGCTCCGCTCGCCGCAGCCGATGCGGACTTTTGTCCTCGGTCTCCGCCGTCGCGACGGCGCTCGCTCCGGCGCCGGAGTCGGAGACTGCGAGGTTGTACAGGAGCAGGTCCCGGTTGCCGTCGGACTTGGCGGCAGCGGTGGTGCGTGGAGGTTGTATCCCTTCTTAAGGTTGTACAGTATATTGAACAGCAGCAAACATGTCTCTTTGTTTTGTTTGAGGTGGCCGACGTCCTATCTGCTTCCACCAGCAGTGATCAGAGAGAGAGAGGGGCCACAGGTTCTCAACCAATCAGAGCACAAGGCTCAGCTGTCCACGGATCTTGTGTTTTCTTTGTACGGTGGATTGGATAGGTGGACTGGATCAAATGGTTGAGAATGAGTCTCGGTAATTTGCCGTAGGCTTTTTTTAATACACTCGGCAAATCGACTCCGCCGGCAATTGTAGACGGCTGGGACACATGGATGCCTGTTTGCCGTGAGTTTTAATTGTAACTGAAAGATACCCCGCGCGTTGCAGTGAAAATCTCTTTATAATTTTTTTTAAAGTCTAAAAAATTATAGATACATGGAACATCAAGTTGATTTAATTGTGAAATTTCATGGCATGGTGGCGTAGTCTCATAAATCAGACGGCTAAAAAGTTGACATTGATGTTTTATGTAACGATAGTGATACCAAAAAACCCCGATTAAAAGATATCTTAGCTCATATAATTGTATGTAATAGAGTGCTCCCATTTGTTTAAACAAAACAACGTGAAAATTAAACGCCTATATGAGTTGTATTGTTGCTTCATCATTTTATTTTCTTAGGGACTGAGCTAATTTTTTCAGTGAGCACCTATATAATCTAAAATATCTTCCTTGACAATTGGTAACTGGAAGCACTTTTCCAACCTCAAAGAGCACCTATAGGATATAAAAAAATCCAATTAGTTTCCCATGAACTTCCATTTCTGATGGACTCCATCACAATCCTGATAAGAACTGTTGTTACATGTTAGTGTGACTAACAATAGAAGCACACACGTGGAGGAGGCTTCTCTTCTCATCTTTGCTAGTACACTCAATGTTCCCTGTTGCTTGTCCAGTGCAATGCTTTTCTTTAGAGAAACACAACTCGTACCCGTCAATGCTCAGTCAAGGTGTCTTTTGAGACTACGAACAAATAATATGTGCAATTTAGTTACACGATTTGGTTGAGATACTAACATGTAAAATTTGACTGAACTAATTTATTTGAAATGCCTGAGCACTAACAGTTAGACATCAATATGGGACTATGCAAGCAAGGGGTCCTTCAATACTGCTCAAGCATCATTAAAAAAGTACGTACCTGAATAAGGGAATGGCCATTGTTGGTCCACATGAATTTACCATGAATACAACATGAACTGCAGTGGATCTTGCAACCTTCAATTGATCCAGCAAAAAGAAAATATATTCTGTATTTGATGACGGTGTGGCCTTGTAGGTGCAGATGGAAAAAGTAATGACTTCCTCTCATTGATTCGAACACCTTATATTACCAGATCAAGTGAGCAGCTAGCAAAATCCCTGTTAAAATGAGGACGGATCAGTAAACACATCATCATGCTACAGCAAGCGGCACGACCGGCACAACCGTGAGGAGGCGTGACGGATGACATTGGGCTCATAGAGACTTCCTCGATGTTCGCTGCAACCCAGACTACCATTTGTGGTACAGTAGAGCCATTGATTTAGGCGTAAACGGCAGCCGGCTGCAACCGATTATTTCCCTGGTGAAGATGGTGAGCAGCAAGGCAAACTGTGGGACAACGCTGGTGACGGGCCTGACGACAATGAGATGAGTGTCACCAGAGCTGTATAAAAAGGTGCCTACTCGCCCGCCTCATCTACAGTCTAGGATCATTTTGTTTCTAGCGCAGATAATAAATTAGAAGATGAAGAGATGATTAATGAATAGAAGATGATAGGACCGCATGAGACATTCTGAATTCTATGGAAAGTGGAGCTACGGGAGGGGAAGGGAGACAGACGGAACACACACTGCATCGTTATTTTTCTTTTCCTTTTCACGGAGGCAGCACGGGACATCGTTGTATGGTTGGTGTGGGCATCGCCAGGGTGAACGATGAGATAATAGAATTAACGGCTGGAGATGAGAATCAGAGGGCTGCCATTTGTTGATGATGTGGCTAGGCTACATGTTAAGATAGACAAATTAAATGATCTCTTAGTGGGGTTTTGCTTTATAAGAGATATAAATTTGCCGAGTGTTTTATATTTGCCGTGTGTATTTGTACTGGCCTGCGGTAAATTTTGGTTTGCCGTGTGCCCGATGAATTGCTCACGGCAAACCTCCAAACCTACAGCAAATTACATAATTCCTGTAGTGCTTATATACCCCATCTGGACCGGATATACGTATATACCCCATGCCTCTTTATGCTCCGTTAAAAGCTTGACACCTCATTGCACAGACAACTAGCGCAACGCCTAGTGTTGTTGAAGATTCAAAGGACTCTAGGTAGGTTCCCATTCTTTTCTTTTCTTTTTTGAACAAAGGAGGGGTCTGGAAGGACCCCGATAGCTGCCATTATATTATCAAAGGTGGGTACAAATTCAATGACTGAAGAGGACGAGCTGTGCAGATTTGTGGAGCTTGCACAAACGATAAGAGCAAGTTTAATAGTATAGCCAAATATTGGCTATAAGACAAGTGTCACGTCATCTACATCTAACTTAGAGCCAATATCTCTACTACTATAATGCATCAGTTTTGAATTGGATCCGGAGGATCACTTTTGACCGTTGATCTCTTAAATCTAATGGTTGAGATTGAAAGGATTCGCCTCAACAGTAGATTGTAGCTGCATCTGCCGTGTTCTAGAACCATCCCGTCGCTATTCTGGAAAAAAAAGGCCCACGCCAAGCGAAGTTCTCCTTCCGCCACGAAGGAATCAAGGCGAGGGCTTGGTGTAGCGGGGAACAGCCGGCGGCGCCGTGTGCCACCATCAGATTGGCCTGCTGGCAGCGCAGACTCGCTCGGGAAAGCTGGCCGAACTGCTGGCCAGTGGCAGCCACAACCGCAATGGCCTCTCCTACCACTCCAATCAGTGAAGCTGACTTGCGGTCTCTCTGTGGGCAACGCCATATCAGCTGCTCCGCCTTGATCAAGCCGCGCCTTCAAGAGCATGGCCCGGCAATCTTTGGTGATGCAAGGGAGGCCAATCGATTGGGAAATTATGCAGAGTTGACTCACTGCTAGACATAGAAAAGGGGATTTTCCTTGCTTGCATTTCCTGAGAGATGCAGAGACGACTGTAGCTGGACCATAGACAAAGGTATTTTACCAGGTAGAACTGGAGCATGTATACTGAACAAATAAGTGGGAAGAAGATTGGATAAAAGGAAGTAATGTTGTGTGAAATAAGATAAAAAAATACTGAGCTATAAAACTTTGGTACACAAATGTATTTCAAAAATGAATAACATCAAAATAGAGATAATGCAGTGAAAAATAGCACGTGAAGCATGTGAATAAAAAACTTACTATAGAATCGAACGGTGCCAACGTGTGAGTTACATCAGAATTATATTAAAGTATTAAATATATATATATACCAGATAATTTTTTCTGAAATTTAAAATTTATGGCACCAACGGCCACCCTGCATAAGTAGGCCCCTAATATTGTTTCCACATCTAATCACAAGAATATACATAGTCCTATTGATTTGTCCTTAAAAAAGCCGTGTAACTTCTCTTCATAAAAGGCTTCATATTTAGACACTAAACAAGGTCAAGCTACGTTTAAATTTAGGTAAATCTAAGATATTGTTTTATGGATGGAGAGAATATTACTTTTTGGAGAGCAAAACTTCACTCTTTTTGACTAATTTGGGTAAAAAAAATATTAACGTCTTGCATACTAAATAAGTAAATAAAATATAAAAATATATTTCAAAATGATATATGCCGCAACGTGCAAAGCACGTGCTACTTACTAGTGTATAATAGTGAGCTATAAAAATGTGTTACTTTATCAATGCATGGCCCACATTTCACTTTCACAAAGTGGTCTAGAGAGCACGTGCTAGAGATGGCTCTTGCACGAGAGGCCACTCCTATTCTCTCTCCACCTCTCTCACCTCCAACTAAGCAAAAATATATTATTTTAATCCTTATAGCCAGCTGATTAGAACTTATTGTACTTGCTCTAAGCTCGAGCGGAGGATCACAGGGCCGGCGAGCAAGCGGTTCTATCCAATGGACCCCTAGCAGCGAGGTCGGGACGTCGGCCGGTAGACCCGCCGCAGCTCGGGAGCTGAGAGCGATGGTCGGCTCGCCGGCGAGGGCAACAAAATGATGTTTTTTGCTTTACACGCACCAGGATCTCATGATGTATTTTGCTTAAACGTTGCTCATTCTTTCATGATGTAGGAATTATCCATATATGTAGCTTTCCCAGTAATTACTAGTGAAACAGAACAACACCGGAAATGGCGTTTCATCTTCCCGAAATTAAGTCGCCTGACCCATCTCCGGCGCCCGGCGATGGCCAGGCCTAACCTCCCTCCATGGAAATTATGTGCAACTACTCTGGTGATGACTTTTCACGTTCCCCGATGATTGATGAGTCGTCTCCGGCGGTCCCGATGACGGCGAGGCCAAAATTCGGATGCTCATCTTGGAAGACACCGACTCCACCATCTCCATCCCTCGCGAGCAAGGAGGAATAAGACATCAACTTCCGATCGTAGAATAGATGGAGATGAATTAAACGGAGGAAATTCTTGCCATGGAAGATGGAACTAAACTAAGATCCCACGAGATTTTTTCCTTACGTGAGCAATAAAAGAGCCACACCAGGCTGTACTTAGCCTCCGGATCTTCTTTGATAGGCTTAAGGCTCCCGACAATCGCACCGAAGCTCATGATCGTCGGACCGCCTCACAACCGGTTTCACTCGGTGGTGCTCCGAGCGGTCCAGCCGATCATGCTCGGCAAGTCAGCCTGGATGACCCGTTCCTTGTCCGAAGTTCCACACCACGGTCATCTCGCTTCACTTTTTCTTTTCGGGAACATGCGAGAATGCACGCTTTTTTTTATACATAGAGGAAGAACCAAATATAAAGTCCACACTTACAACACACGAGGTCAAGGCCAAAAGAAGACAAGGAAACTCCTCACAAAAAAAAACCTCACTAGTTTCCACCTATCCGCTTCCTCGATGATCGCGTCGATCAGAAGAGCTTTCGTCCTCTTTAAGATCCTATTGTTTAGCTCAATCCAAATCGACCTAAGAACCAGCTGGAAGAGGGATCGCGTGGCACAAATATCTAGAACAGGTTGATGGAGGGCTCCTATAACCCAACGGGCGGCCTGGGGTGCCCGGCGCGCGAGCTGCCGACAGTCCACCGGGTACGCAGGCAAGGGCAGATTCTAGGCTACCGACGATGTGCTGGAGGATCTGGAGGCACTACAACAGGACGGAGCTTTGGTAACACCATGTTGTGTTACTACAGGTCCAAAACAATGTTACTAGCCCACGTAGTAACAGATTTTGAGATGTGTTCCATTAGGCCATGTTATTAGGTGGTGTCCCGAGTCACACATAATAATTGTTACCATATGTTAAATATTGTGTTACAATTTATATTGTAGTAACACATATATTCTGTGTTACTAGATGCGCTGGTAACACATTTTCTATACTATAGTAACACCAACAGTAACATATTTTCATAGACGTAGAACATTGGTGGTAACATATTTTTGTAGTTGTAGTAACATAATTAGTAACATTCTTTTTAGCTTCATGGCGCGAATAGTAACATAATATCTATACATTGTAACACTATGATTTATACCTAGTAACACATTTTCTATCTATGGTAACACGAACAGTAACACTACAATATTAGTATTACAACATAATAAATATATTTTTATTATTAATCACAAAATAAGGTCCCTAATTTAGGGAATATATATTTATTTAATACAATTAATGCATGTGCATGATCAATTAATTACTTTATTATGATGCTTGATGTCATCACAATGTGAGAGAAATTGAAGCACACACCATTACAATGTGAAAGCTTGAACCACAACGCTTCCACACAAATAGAATTTATTAAGGTATCTATTATAAATATATAAGAGTGTAGGATACATATATATTACAATTAATAAATGCCAATATATTTGGTGCAACATCTTAACATTTATATCTATAGAAAACAGAATTGTGAAGAATATTACACCTTATCATTTGCATAAATTCGACGAAAGAAAAATATCCTCTAAAATGATATTACACCGTACATTTTTCATTCTATCAATGTAAACTATAACTACTAATCAGAAAAATCTTCAAACTTTATTTCCTCTTTGATCCAACTAGGGACTTCAGCTGCAACTCAATCTTTCTTTCGAATCAGTAAATTAAAATTAAAAACTATAGTTGATGATTAAATGTACATGAATAAGATTCTAAAATATTAAAGGGAAGAAAATAACTCACGAAAGCTGTAGGCCAAGCAATTAAGAATCCCGACGAAAAAGCATCACCAACGGTCTTGCAATCAGATACTTCCCTTATTAATTTCTCACTATCCATAATAGGTTCATCTATGCGCACTAGTGAAAATTGCGCACCCAACTCAATGCCACCAGCCTTAGTTGCAGGATCAATACTACGAATAGTAGCATATGCAACATTCCGCTTGTTTGGATAGGTTGAAGTTCCAAGAACTACTTCGCAACCAGCCTATATTATGAGCAATATTAGCATTCAATGACAAGTATGATATATTTGCATGAAAAATGGCAACGGATACACATGGTCATGACATTCACTTTGTTAGAAACACACGCAAATGCACTAGTTTTTTTAAGGCCAGCAAGGCATATACACCGATTAACATGCAACATCACCCTCAAAAAGTACTCGCGTCCTCGAAATAAACACAACATGTTTATAGCTGCATGTAAAATACTGAGTGTGTCATGGCCAGGATATCTGCTAGACTACATGTTTTATGCTACTAGATGTCGCATATTGAAGTATGGCATATATACAGTTCCTAACTATATATTTCTAATACTACCAGAATACTACAATGTGTGCAGGTATTACCAAGTCCTAATCAATCTGTTTGCATCTTTAATAGTAATAACAAGAGAAAGTAGAGTGCAGGTATTACCAGGTCCTAATATGTTTGGATTTTTAATATTAATAGTAATAGCAAGAGAAAGTACATGCTTAGAAGTTTAATGATCAAATACCAATTCAGTATACGCTACCAATTCAGTATACGAAGTTCCGTTTTGACACAGTGGTCATTATACAAGAAAATAATAAATGAAGTTGGTTACAGGACAATCTCTATACTACTATAATGCATCAGTTTTGAATTGGATCCGGAGGATCACTTTTGACCGTTGATCTCTTAAATCTAATGGTTGAGATTGAAAGGATTCGCCTCAACAGTAGATTGTAGCTGCATCTGCCGTGTTCTAGAACCATCCCGTCGCTATTCTGGAAAAAAAAGGCCCACGCCAAGCGAAGTTCTCCTTCCGCCACGAAGGAATCAAGGCGAGGGCTTGGTGTAGCGGGGAACAGCCGGCGGCGCCGTGTGCCACCATCAGATTGGCCTGCTGGCAGCGCAGACTCGCTCGGGAAAGCTGGCCGAACTGCTGGCCAGTGGCAGCCACAACCGCAATGGCCTCTCCTACCACTCCAATCAGTGAAGCTGACTTGCGGTCTCTCTGTGGGCAACGCCATATCAGCTGCTCCGCCTTGATCAAGCCGCGCCTTCAAGAGCATGGCCCGGCAATCTTTGGTGATGCAAGGGAGGCCAATCGATTGGGAAATTATGCAGAGTTGACTCACTGCTAGACATAGAAAAGGGGATTTTCCTTGCTTGCATTTCCTGAGAGATGCAGAGACGACTGTAGCTGGACCATAGACAAAGGTATTTTACCAGGTGAAACAGGAGCATGTATACTGAACACATAAGTGGAAGAAGATTGGAGAAAAATGAGTAATGTTGTGTGAAGTAAGATTTTTAAAAACAATAGTGAGCTATAAAATTTTGGTACACAAATGTATTTAAAAAAAGGAAATAACATCAATGTAGAGATAATGCAGTGGAAAATAAAATAGCACGTGAAGTATGTAAATACAAAAAAAAATTGCTATAGAATCTAACGGTACCAACGTGTGATTTACATTAAAAATATATTAAAGTATTAAATATATATATATACCAGATAATTTTTTCTGAAATTTAAAATTTATGGCACCAACGGCCACCCTGCATAAGTAGGCCCCTAATATTGTTTCCACATCTAATCACAAGAATATACATAGTCCTATTGATTTGTCCTTAAAAAAGCCGTGTAACTTCTCTCCATAAAAGGGTCCATATTTAGGCACTAAATAATGTCTAAGCACGTTTAAATTTAGGCAAATCTAAAATATCTTTTTATGGATGGAGAGAGTATCTTTTTTGAAAATCAAAACTTCACTCTTTCTGATTTATTTGGGTAAAAACAGGTATCAACGTCTCACATACAAATAAGTAAATAAAATATAAAAATATATTTCAAAATTATATATACCGTAGTGTGCAAAGCACGTGCTACTTACTAGTGTATAATAGTGAGCTATAAAAATGTGTTACTTTATCAATGCATGGCCCACATTTCACTTTCACAAAGTGGTCTAGGAGCACGTGCTAGAGATGGCTCTTGCATGAGAGGCCACTCCTATTCTCTCTCCACCTCTCTCACCTCCAACTAAGCAAAAATATATTATTTTAATCCTTATAGCCAGCTGATTAGAACTTATTGTACTTGCTCTAAGCTCGAGCGGAGGATCACAGGGCCGGCGAGCAAGCGGTTCTATCCAATGGACCCCTAGCAGCGAGGTCAGGACGTCGGCCGGTAGACCCGCTGCAGCTGGGAGCTGAGAGCGATGGTCGGCTCGCCGGCGAGGGCAACAAAATGATGTTTTTTGCTTTACACGCACCAGGATCTCATGATGTATTTTGCTTAAACGTTGCTCATTCTTTCATGATGTAGGAATTATCCATATATGTAGCTTTCCCAGTAATTACTAGTGAAACAGAACAACACCGGAAATGGCGTTTCATCTTCCCGAAATTAAGTCGCCTGACCCATCTCCGGCGCCCGGCGATGGCCAGGCCTAACCTCCCCTCCATGGAAATTATGTGCAACTACTCTGGTGATGACTTTTCACGTTCCCCGATGATTGATGAGTCGTCTCCAGCGGTCCCGATGACGGCGAGGCCAAAATTCGGATGCTCATCTTGGAAGACACCGACTCCACCATCTCCATCCCTGCGAGCAAGGAGGAATAAGACATCAACTTCCGATCGTAGAATAGATGGAGATGAATTAAACGGAGGAAATTCTTGCCATGGAAGATGGAACTAAACTAAGATCCCACGAGATTTTTTCCTTACGTGAGCAATAAAAGAGCCACACCAGGCTGTACTTAGCCTCCGGATCTTCTTTGATAGGCTTAAGGCTCCCGACAACTGCACCGAAGCTCATGACTGTCGGACCGCCTCACAACCGGTTTCACTGGTGGTGCTCCGAGCGGTCCAGCCGATCATGCTCAGCAAGTCAGCCTGGATGACCCGTTCCTTGTCCAGAAGTTCCACACCACAGTCATCTGCTTCACTTTTTCTTTTCAGGAACATGCGAGAATGCACGCTTTTTTTTATACATAGAGGAAGAACCAAATATAAAGTCCACACTTACAACACACGAGGTCAAGGCCAAAAGAAGACAAGGAAACTCCTCACAAAAAAAAACCTCACTAGTATTAATAAATGTGCAACTACATTTTGTAATGCCATTTTGGTGATACCAGGTATTAAAGGGCACATCTTATGACTCCAGAAGCAAACAACTTGGTGATTGTAGATATTGTGCGGATATTTACCTTGAGTGAAGATGTATGCCGTCGTTTTGAGGGTTTTGAGGGTACTGAGCTTCCACGCTTATTTCTGGTCCTCTGCTGGTCTAATCTTGCAAAAGATTCATTAATCTGATCTCTCGTTTCCCTCACCTACACGAGACAATAATAGTACACGGAGTGATATTCATAGCCCAAAGCTACAGAAAGCTGCAACTTCAAAACCCAAAAGCACATGAATATTACCTCTGGCATAGAACCACTAACAGGGTCTTGTGGCGGCGATGAATTTTGTTGAATAAGTAATTGATGGATATTGTCATGCTCACCATCCTGGTCCGGTGACACAGAAATGTTAAGCAAGTAACTATTTTATATTCTATCTTTTTTGACATGAGTAAAAGTAGCCACAACCTTTTCACGTGAACGCAATAAATTATCCTGACATGTGCCATGTTGCATAGTCGAGTGTGCTTCAATAGGTCCACTGCATTGGACTCTCTGCAGACTGAAATATCAATACAAGGTTTGAAGTGACAGGCAATGATATAGCCATGTATTGACATTTACCTTTGTTTTACCATGTAGTACTGGTAACCCAGAAATAACATTATTGTTTGATCGTAGATTTTCCTACAGAAGTAACAAGTCTGAGTAAAATATTGGAAGAAGTGCATACAACAGGAAGAGAAAAGGACTTCATTTACCTCTTCTTCTATTTCATTACCATGGCCTTCTTTATTATTCCTATCTTCAAGCCTTCTTATATGTTCCTTCAGCATTGCTATTTCCCCCCAGACATCATCTTCACCTTCACACACCGGTCCATCAGTTGTAGTCATATTGATGTTCTTGAGATACCGTGGTGTCCAACCATAGACTTGCTTAGGAGTTGGAAGCAAGCCCATGCCATGAACCTATCCAGTCTTTTCTTCCCCTAACATTTCCCGCAGGGCATCACCTTCCCATGCAACTCTTCCATTGACATTTTGTCCCAACTCTGGCCGTTGAGCTATTAGATCCTCCAATCGATCCTATAAGAAAAGAATCATGCATATAATACTTGCTAGACTGATTTTGTAAGTTGACCCCTGAAAACTGCAACTTAAAAATTAAAAAGCACATAAATATTGCCTACCAAACGGTCATTTTTCTCTTTATTTTCAGGAGCATCTTTCTTCGTGTGAGTTGCTGAGTAAACTGTTGATCGGTGTGGTCGTTTCTTCTCAGGATCAGCTTGTCTCTACAAAATAAAAAGAACAACGACATGACAAGACAGACACAGAGAAAAAAACTTCATGAATGAGGATTACTCACTATGTCTTCACCCCATCGAGCATAACTCTTTGTCCCAGCATTATGTGTATTCTTCACAAGGGAACGACTAATCACATTCTTCTCAGCTAGGGCCTGTTATGATGCAATCATACCACAAGTGCAACTTTTAAGATCAACCCAAGAACTCAGATTTAAATGTAGAAACATGAAAGTACGGTATCAGATTCATTACCCTTCCTTTTTTGGACTTCCAAAATTTAATAAGTCCACGCCACTGGTCACTGTCCACATCATCTGGACAGAGCTTATACAAAGCCTTCCTCTTGATGTCTGGATTTTTTTCATGGCTGGGTTGAAGATAGCTTTTTTCAAACAAGATTTAAACTTCCTCCAGTCTCTTCCAATTGTTTTGAGTATCCATTTTTCACATGATCTAGGATACACAAACTTTGTCTGAAAGTAAAATTAAAAGTAAATAAACCTGTAGAAGGGCAACAAATAGAATATTTTATTTCTTGTTAAATTGTGAAGTACCTTTACGCAGTCTAATATTGTTTCCTCATGGCTATTCTTCTTGAGATCATGCCAATCATTTATGTTTAGTGGGCAAAATCCTCCGTTTCTAGCAATCGTGCCCAGAAACTTCCCCAATATTGTCCCTTCTTCTCCTATAGGCTGGCCTTCTTCGTTACATGTTACAACTATTCTTTGCCCCTTTGGCATGTTCCAAACAATTGGCAAGCTCGTTCCCTTGCGCTTGACTACTTCCTTCTGGACTACAAGATTATAATTTAGAAAAGTACTAATTAAATTATGCCCACTGTTTATTCTTTTGATAGTTAGCATATACAAAGTTAATTAAGAGAAGTACAAAATTTTAATAGGTCATTACCTTGATTGTGAACTTGATCCTCATTATCTTCCAATGCTTGTGATTCATCACCTGGTGCAGTATATTGCTCACCATTGTTGAAGTCTTCATCTTCATGATCACGTTAGTCTTCATCATCACGTTGGTTAATCACATTCAACCTCTTTGACCTACGCAATTGTCCTGCAAAACAACCAATGCATATTTTATTCCAACATTAGGGCAGTAGGTACATATATGTAATGAGCAAGTCTGGATTATAGTTCAGGTTTTAGGAGGGAGGGAAATACTTTGCGGCCTTCTCACAATAAGTTGCTCTGCACCTTCAGCATAGACACCACCGTCCTGTAACAGAGCACTCTCATTTGTATGGTTAGATGGAGCAAAATCATTTCGATTGTGTGATGGAGCAATATCATTGCTAGCCTTCTCCTTAGACACATAAAGATGGATAGTTTTCCCGATCTCAGGGTCAGACAACATTTTTATCGCAATATTTTGATCATCGATGCGAACTAAGTAGGCGTTGCCTTGTGGGTATTTTTTCTCATAGTATAGGAAGTCAACGCGATTTTTTTTAAATAATACGAATTTTTTATTTAATTCTATGAATAGCGCGCGATTTGAATTTTTTTGAAAAGTGTGAACTGGTTGGTCAGCAGCCGACCGATCGGACAGCAGCGGGCCGATTGGCCAGCAGCTGACCGAGTGCAGGCCGCGCGCAAAGGGGCCAGGCTGACCAGCCCTTGTCGGCCACTAGCAGGCCGATCGGTCGCTAGCAGGCCGACCGTGCATGGCGCGCCTTTCCACACCGCGTCGTCGCAGATGCTCCCGGCCACGCACGCGAGCATCTCGACTCCTTTTCTTTCGGCGCGGCGCGGCAGACGCTCCCGGCCACTCTTTCTTCCTCCTTCTTTCTTCTTCCATGTTGCTCTCTTCCCTGTTCGACGAGCAGCAAGAACACCCAGCAAAAACACACTGTTTTTTTCAGATTCCAGGTCATTTAGCCACCAAAACTTCACCATTTTGCTGCTATTAGTTGAGGGAATCCTGATCTACAGATGGGTTAGAGTTTGGAGGCGTTTGGTGGTGCTGTTTTGCAGCAATGGTGATGAAGTGGTGGAGGTTGGTGGTTGTGTAAGGGGCTGAGTTGCTGCTGCGGATTGGTGTTGGTGCTGAGGTGCTGCGTACTGTTCGTGCTGCTGCAGTTGGAGAGGCTGCTCACGCTACAAGGGTAAACCCTAATCTTTGCACATTACTGTTGACTGTGTAGGTTTATGTGGGCTGTATCTTTGCATATTAGTGTTAACTGTGTAGGTTTATGTGGGCTGGTTTTAGTGTTAGTGTATGTATGTGTTGTGTAGTAGTTATGTTGTTTGTTGACGCGGACGGAATTTTTTTTTAGGTGAGCAGAGATGACAGATGTAGTGAAGATAGTATTTTACTATGGTATGGGTAGTGTCCGATCAAATGAAATGGGAGTTGATCTGAGTGAGTTCAAATCTGTAGAGATGAAGATGATTGCTCCTAGAACATGGACAATTGAGCAGGTGAAGGACTCGGTTGACGGAATGTTTCGGGCTTAATCCCGAAGTGCACACGGTGGGTGTGCATGCATTGTGGACTAAGTCGGTATCAAACATTTTGTGGTATCTCGAGGCCTCGTAGATGATACCTCTAAGTGGGTGAGCTGGTTAAAAGGGTCTGAAAGGAGAGGAACTAACCCTGTGGCATTAGTTCTTCCGGTGGCGAAGGAGGTAGCACCTCCTGAAGGCGGTTACAGCGGAGGAGGTGGTTACGAATCATGCCAGAGCAGTCAAGCACCCGACGGTGGCGGTGGTTACGAGCCTAAACAGAGCAGCCATGCGGAAGATGTTTATAGTGGTCAGGGTGATGGTTACACAGGAGAAGACGGTGAGGTTGATGGTGACGAAGAAAATGGATACAGGCAGAACCAGATGGAAGAGGAAGATACAAAAGGTGAAAGTGATGCTAATGATTCCGTTGAGTCTGATGATGGGGAGGAGGTGCCTATTCCTGGCAGATGGAATCATAACTTTTCGTCTGCAATGATGATACGTCCAAAACGTATCTACTTTCCCGAACACTTTTGCTATTGTTTTGCCTCTAATTTGTGTATTTTGGATACAACTAACACGGACTAACGCTGTTTTCAGCAGAATTGCTCTGGTGTCTCGTTTTTGTGCAGAAATTCAACTTTCAGGAAAATCCCCGGAATTAATGTCAAAGAGCTTATTTTCCCAGAAGATTCACGGAGCCAGAAGGGCAGGCCAGGGGGGGGCCCACGGCCCCCACACCATGGGCCGGCGCGGCCTAGGAGGGGGGCGCACCGCCCTATGGTGAGGCCGCCTCGGCCAGCCTCTGACGCCCCCCTCTGGACTATTTAAGGGTTTCGATCTAAAAACACGAGGAGAGAAGTCGAAATCGCCAGAAGCCATCCAGAACACCGCCGCCATCGCGAAACTCCGTCTCGGGACCAGAAACTCCGTTCTGGCACTCCGCCGGGACGGGGAATTGGAGGAGATCATCGCCATCATCACCACCGACGCCTCTCCATCGACCAGCCATGTTTCCCCCATCCATGTGTGAGTAATTCCCCCGCTCGTAGGCTGAAGGGGATGGTAGGGATTGGATGAGATTGGTCATGTAATAGCATAAGATTGTTAGGGCATAGTGCCTAGTGTCCGTAATTGGTACTTTGATGATATTGTTGCAACTTGTTATGCTTAATGCTTGTCACTAGGGCCCGAGTGCCATGATCTCAGATCTGAACATGTTATTGTTTCATGATGATATTCATTGTTTTATGATCTTACCTGCAAGTTGTATACACATGTCGCTGTTCGGAACCTGAGGCCCCAAAGTGACACAAATTGGGACAACCGGAGGGGAAGGCGGTGATGTGAGGATCACATGTGTTCACGGAGTGTTAATGCTTTGCTCCGGTGCTCTATTAAAAGGAGTACCTTAATTTCCAAGTAGATTCCCTAGAGGCCCGATCGCCACCGGCTGGTAGGACAAAAGATGTTGTGCAAGTTTCTCATTGCGAGCACGTACGACTAAATATGGAACACATGCCTATGGATTGTTTAGTACTTGGATACTCGTTTTATCACTATCTGCAAATGCCCTACTTTGATTGTTACATGAGTTTCTCTCATCCATGCAACGCCCGTTCATCCATCCCCGAGCCTACGTATTTTAATCCCGCTGTTTACTATAATCACTACCGCTGTCTTTGTTACACTCGCTGCTGATATTTCACCACCGCTATCGCTATAAAACCGTTGCTACCGATAAATTCTTGCGAGCAAGTCTGTTTCCAGTGTGCAGCTGAATTGACAACTCCGCTGTTAAGGCTTTCAAGTATTCTTTGTCTCCCCTTGTGTCGAATCAATAAATTGGGTTTTACTTCCCTCGAAGACTCGTTGCGATCCCCTATACTTGTGGGTCATCAAGACTATTTTCTGGCGCCGTTGCCGGGGAGCATAGCTTTATTTGGAAGTTCACTTGGATTGATATTGTTCGCTGCAAATCCTCCATCATGGGTAAATCTCGCGATGCTAAAGTCGCCATATTACCATCCACTACAAGAAAAGGTACAACTCTGAGTACCTCTCGTTGCTCTTGATTCACCATCTGTGATAAGTCAACTTGTTTCACCACCACAAGCTTCACATGCTGGTACTTCTGCTGAATCTGAAAATTCCTCTTATAATTTTAAAGATGCTTCTGCTGTGCTTGATGATAATGGTTCATTAGGTTCTTTTCTAGATGCTACAATTGCTAGGTCTAGACAAATTGAAAATACTGAAATTCCTAATGAAAATACTGTTACACCTGTTAATTCACCTGAGTCTGTTGAACACTCTAGTGATGATTTTGATGAAGATTATGTGGAACTTGATGATGATTTTATTGATAAATGTAATGCTACTACTAGTGTAAGTAACATTAAAAAGCTTCTTGCACAACGTGCTGTTAGATATAAACTGTCTCCTGATCCTAAATTTGCCACATCTCCTATAAACATTAAGGATAAGGATTATGATTTTTCTCTTGATTTATCTCATATATCAATTGTTGAGAAAACACCTTTTTGTGGTACTGAAAAAGAAAGTGCTGTAGAACACATGAATGAGCTTTCCACTTTGAGTAGCTTGTTTTCTGATGATATCAAGAAGCGTACTTATTTTGTTGCTAAAAAATTTCCTTTCTCATTAAAGGATGATGCTAAAACTTGGTATAATAGTTTGCCTCCTGACTCTATTGATAGTCCAAGTGGTTTGCTTGATGTTTTCTTTCGGAAATACTTTCCTGCTAGTGCTCAACATATTGCTTTGCAGAAAATTTATAGTTTTGACCAGGAAGATGGAGAGAAATTGCCTGAAGCTTGGGCAAGATTTTGCTCTCTTATCAGAGCTCGACCTGGTCATGATCTAGAAAAGCATGATTTACTTGATATATTTTATAGTGGACTAACCATTGAGTCTAGGGCATATTTGGATAGTTGTGCTGGTTGTGTTTTCAGGAAAAGAACTCTAGACGAAGCTGAAGAATTATTGGCTAAAATAGGCCGGAATCATGATGATTGGACTACACCTGAACCAGCCCCGACGCCAATATTGAAGAAGAGGGGTTTGATTAAATTAAATGATGAAGATATGAGGGAAGCCAAAAAATCTCTTAAGGAGAAAGGTATTAAATCTGAAAATGTGAAGAATTTACCTCCCATAGAAGATTTATGCAAGATAATTCCCCCTTCATCCATGATTGAGGTAAACTCTCTTCAACGCTTTACTAGGGAATATATTCCGTATTCAAAACCTCCTGCTCAATGCTTAGATGAGTTTGATAATTATATTGTTAAGCAAGAGAATTTTAATATGAGAGTAGAGAATCATTTAATGGAAAATTCTCAAGCTATTAGTAATCTGCATGATATTGTGGAGAGAACCTCCAATGATGTTAAGATGCTTGTTAAACATTTTCATATGCTTCAAACTCAAATTGATCAACTCACTAAAGTGCAAAATGACTTGTTAAAAAATAGTTCTAAAGAAAAACATGCTTATGAAGTAACAACTAGAGGCGGTGTTTCTACTCAGGATCCTCTATATCCCGAGGGGCATCCCAAAAGAGTTGAACAAGATTCTCAACGAACTAAAGAAATTAGTGCTCCTTCTAAGAAAAAGAAAAAGAAACATAAAACTGTTGTAGAATCTTCTGAACCTGTTAATGACCTAATAGTATTTCTATTTCTGATGCTGAGACTGAAAGTGGTAATGAACATGATAAAGATAATGATAAGAATGATGCTTCTAATAAAGAAGAGGTTGAAGATGAATCTGAAAAGCATGCTAAAAATAAAAAGTATACTAAAGAAGATTTTATTGCTAAGAAACATGGTAATGAAAGAGAACCTTGGGTTCAAAAGCAAATGCCTTTTCCTGTTAAGAAACTAAAATCAAAGGAGGAAGAATACTATAATAAATTTTGTGATTGGATGAAACCTTTGTTCCTGCAAATCCCTTTGACTGATGCTATTAAATTGCCTCCTTATTCAAAGTATATGAAAGATATTGTCTCTAACAAAAGGAAGATTCCTAATGAGGAGATTTCCACTATGCTTGCTAATTACTCTTTCAATGGCAAGGTTCCAAAGAAGCTGGGAGACCCAGGTATACCGACTATCCCTTGTTCCATCAAGAATAATTATGTTAGAACTGCTCTATGTGATTTGGGAGCATGAGTTAGTGTTATGCCTTTTTCTTTTTACAAGAGACTTTATTTAGATAAGTTGATACCGACTGATATATCTTTGCAAATGGCTGATAAATCCACTGCTATTCCTGTTGGTATATGTGAGGATGTTCCTGTTCAAGTTACTAATAACTGCTTGATATTAACTGATTTTGTTGTGTTGGAAATGCCTGAAGATGATAATATGTCTATTATTCTTGGGAGACCTTTTCTTAACACCGCAGGGGCTGTTATTGATTGCAATAAAGGAAAAGTTACTTTCAACGTTGATAACAAGGAACATACTGTTTATTTTCCCAAGAGGATTGATAAAGTATGTGGAGTTAACACAATTTCTAATGTGAGAACTATCAAAGTGGGAGCTATTGATTGTCCTATATATGAGCATAAAGAGGGATATCAAAATATTATGATTGGATCCATATCAATACAATATAAGGTAACATGATTGATTTGAGGTTTATTTCTTCTTATGTCATGTAAAATTTATTTGGTGGCAAGACTTGATTAACCTTGTTAATAAGTACATTTTATATGCATAGAAGAGCTAAACAACATTTCTTTCCTTCTCCCCACTTGTTTGCTTGCTGTAGTACTACTTGTTTTGCAAGATTCTTTAGTTATTTAGAGATTTGAAAATCTTTTTCTGCCCAATAATAATAATTTTAACACCCAGAAATGTGCATTTTTCAAAGTTTTCAAAAATTTACAAAAATTATACTGTTGGTCTTATTTTTCGAAATGCAACCTGGAAGTGCCTGGGGCTGACCAGTGGGGCACCCCAGGACTGGCCCCCATGGGCCGGCGCGGCCAAGGAGGGGGGCGCGCCACCCTGTGGTGTGGGCTCCTCCTTGCCCCACTTTGTCATCTCTTCCACTCATTCCACACTCTCTCCCGAAAAAACTCGTACCAGTTCGTTCTCACTCGCGTTTTTGCCCGAGAGCTCAGGATTTCTCGATCTCTTTGCTCAGCCCAGATTTCTGTCTGAAATTTGGCACATTTGTTCTTCGGTATGTGACTCCTCCGATTATCCAAATAGAATTTTGGTTGGTTGAGTATATCTTGAGTATTTTGCTGCTGTAGGTAACATGTTAAGTGAGTTTGCATGCTTGTTCTAAGTTGTAAAAATTAGTTTTGATGCATGTTTAGTACTCTACCAAGTTCCTATAGTAGTTCCCCTCAATTATATATCTCCAAATCAACTTTTATAATGTTTGTTGAAAAATTTCAGAAAAGGGAGATGGATAACCATACCTTTGGGGAAATGTTCGCAAGAGAGACGACAAGCACGGGGAGGCCCTCTAGGACCGCCACTAGATTCAGGCGATCCTATAATGAGGATGTCCTCGCACCGAGCTTCGAATCCGAAGAGGACAATGGAGTCCCTAACGCTTCATCTTTCCCATGTTATAACTTTTTGAGTAATGCAGGGTTGCTGGATGATTTCTTGGTCCTCATCAATAATGTGGGCTTGACCACTTATATGGAAGATGAGAGGGATCAATACTACATGCTGACTAAAATCTTTGTTGAGAGCTTTCAGTTCAATAACAAGCACTATCAACCATCAGTTGCATTCAGGATTTATGGTAATCCTATTACTATGAAGTTGAAGGATTTTTGTACTGCATTGGATATTGCCCCTGTAGGTACAACGAAGAAAATTGAGAATAATCCTAAGGCTTTGCTGGAGCTCTATCGAGATATCACCAATGATGATAGCCGCACCATTCAGCGCGGCAAGATAAGAAACATTCAACTCCCTGCCATTAGATATTTCGCTTACTATCTTGCTACTAGCATTCTTGGTAGGGAGAACACTAGCAATATTTCTAGTTATCATCTTGCTTTCTTAGTTGCTGCACTTACTGGAGAGACACCTTATCATCTTGGTGCTCTTGTTGCTCGCCGTTTGTCTAACAAGGGGCCTATTTTTGGAGGAATTGTTGCATCACGCATTTTAGCATATCTAGATCTTCCTCTTGACCCTACTGATGTGAAATTAACTCCTATAAGGCTTGATATTGCTGCTATGAAGAGTCACCAATTTGTCACAACCAACTCTAGTTTAGAAAATATTGTCTATAAAATGTTGTTTATTGACGGGGATGAGAGGGAAATCCCTTTGCCGCAAACAGATTTGTTCAGTGTTCACAGGAGACCTTGGTCGCGCTCTAAGGAGGAGGTGGATGAGCAGCTGAAGATACATGGCTTCCACCAGCAGCATGACTCTGAGGACGCCGAGCCCTCCTACGGGTACACTGTCACGTATCCTGGTGCGTCTTCCAGCACATACCCAGAACAGGATCCTTCTTCGTCATACTACGGAGGCGCCACTTCATGGGCACCATGGGATTGATCTCCACTTAGGCCAAAAGCCTAAGCTTGGGGGGAGGTATGCCGACATCACTCATTCATCGCATATTACAATTGCTGGATACTTGTACATACTTGTTTAGCTTCTTAAGGTGGTTTCTAATAAGAGGGAGATGATATTTGGGGAAGTGCTGTTTGAAAACAGATTCTGGACTGATACCAAAAAAATTCCCAAAAATAGCCAGAACGTTATTTTGTGAAGCCAATTTTTGTGCATGTTCCCCAGGTTATTATCTAACTTTCATTAGTTGAACACTTTTCGCGTTGAATAGCGGAAGATTTTCGTAAAAAATGATTACTGTACTGCTGTCAAGTCTGACGGATTTCTACTGCTCTGCTTTTATGTGACCCTTTTAGTTTTCATTCTCTTGTTTTTGCCTTGTTTCTTTCCTAAAACACAAAAAGACCAAAAATATTTCTGTTGTTTCTCTTTACCATTTGTTTATTTTGGTTTCTTGCTTTTACTTTGCTTTATTTGCTATCGTTGGTTTGCTATAAGAAAATCCAAAAAGATTTTGCTTTGTTTGCTTGTTTCCTTTTGTTCTTGTTTCCAATTCGAAAACACCAAAAATATTTGCTGTTCTTCTTTGGTTTTGTAAAGTTCATTATGGAGTTCAATGGTCTTCGGTGGCTGGAGCGTGGTTTTCATTCCATATTATTCAAGCTACACAAGTGAAAGGCAATAATGACGATCTACGACAATTCGACCGTGGTGAGAGGTCTGGTATGAACTCTATTTGTTTTCATTTTTGTACATATACTCATCCATGTGAGCATGCTTAGTTGGTTCATGTGAGGTATATGTCATTTAAGAAAGTCTAGTAGTTCATGATCTCTCATGTTTAGCTCCAATCTATTAATATGAGTAGCATGTCATAGATATTTGCTTGCATTGTTTTATTCATAAATAGGTACGACATTGTGGTATCCTCCTCTGAATAATTCATTTGAATTGACTTGGCACATGCTCATGCATGCATATGACTGAACAAAAGTCAATTAAGCCTCGATGATTTACTTTGCCTCAGAGTTCTTGTATCACCTTTATGCCTCCGTTAATTTATTTTGCCGCAAGCATGATTATGACAAGCTATCGCTTCTCTTGATTGTCGCTTCCCGCCTATTGCTAGCCTTCACTTGTACCGAGCGGGAACGCTGCTCGTGCTTCCAAACCCCCGAAAACCAAGTTATTCCAAAGTGTCCACCATAAATACCTATGCATGGCATTTCAAACCATTCCAAGTAAATTCTCATGTGCTACCTTTAAACCTTCAAAATACTTCTCAATTTGTGTCGATGTCTTATAGCTCATGAGGAAGTATGTGGTGTTTACCTTTCAACCTTGTCATTTACTCCTGACAGACTTTCATATGCAAAAAGAGCTGGCAACGGGGTGCCCAGCCCCAATTAATTAACTTTCATTAATAATTCTCTTCAAATGTTTTGCCCTGATTCATCAGTAAGCAACTTAATTTGCAAATAGACACTCCTCCATGGTATGAGAATGTTGGAAGGCACCCGAGGATTCGGTTAGCCATGGCTTGTGTAAGCAAAGGTTGGGGGGAGTGTCACCCATTAATAAAACTAAAGTACGTGTGTAAAAAAAAGAGAAGAGGGATGATTTACCTTGCTGGTAGAGATAACGTCCTTCATGGGAGCCGCTCTTGAAAGTCTGGTTGACGAGGTAGTTGGAGTACCCATTACCATTCGTTGATAACAACAAACACCTCTCAAAACAATTTTACTCCTGTTTTTAAATGAAAAGCTCTAGCACATGTTAATCCCTGCTTCCCTCTGCGAAGGGTAAATCTTTTACTTTTACATTGAGTCACCATCCTTTCTTTGAGCACCTTCTTGAGAGCACAACTGTCATTCTTAGTATAATATGCTTGTCCCAAAATATGGTTAACTGTGGTATAACTTTGATGCTTTTATCTTTGATAATCTTTACTTCTAGTCTTTCCATGAAATTCAGAGGTGCCTGGGCATTTATGTTCTGCTGTACAAATACGGGCAAGCGAGATACCACTTTATCATATCCTTTTATGAACATTGCAATCCTGCTGATAGACATGATTCATGTTGCTTATTATTAGTTTGTTGGTACCTTTTACATGATTGACATAGCTATTAGATGACTTTATCTGCATGTATCTTATTATGAATTGCCTAAGTACTCGTCCATATAATGAGAATATTTACATCATATGAGCAAATGTGTTCGTGAAAGTTCTTTTATCGCACTCGCTTGTTAACCGAATTGCTTGAGGACAAGCAATAAGCTAAGCTTGGGGGAGTTGATACGTCCAAAACGTATCTACTTTCCCGAACACTTTTGCTATTGTTTTGCCTCTAATTTGTGTATTTTGGATACAACTAACACGGACTAACGCTGTTTTCAGCAGAATTGCTCTGGTGTCTCGTTTTTGTGCAGAAATTCAACTTTCAGGAAAATCCCCGGAATTAATGTCAAAGAGCTTATTTTCCCAGAAGATTCACGGAGCCAGAAGGGCAGGCCAGGGGGGCCCATAGCCCCCACACCATGGGCCGGCGCGGCCTAGGAGGAGGGCGCGCCGCCCTATGGTGAGGCCGCCTCGGCCAGCCTCTGACGCCCCCCTCTGGACTATTTAAGGGTTTCGATCTAAAAACGCGAGGAGAGAAGTCGAAATCGCCAGAAGCCATCCAGAACACCGCCGCCATCGCGAAACTCCGTCTCGGGACCAGAAACTCCGTTCTGGCACTCCGTCGGGACGGGGAATTGGAGGAGATCATCGCCATCATCACCACCGACGCCTCTCCATCGACCAGCCATGTTTCCCCCATCCATGTGTGAGTAATTCCCCCGCTGTAGGCTGAAGGGGATGGTAGGGATTGGATGAGATTGGTCATGTAATAGCATAAGATTGTTAGGGCATAGTGCCTAGTGTCCGTAATTGGTACTTTGATGATATTGTTGCAACTTGTTATGCTTAATGCTTGTCACTAGGGCCCGAGTGCCATGATCTCAGATCTGAACATGTTATTGTTTCATGATGATATTCATTGTTTTATGATCTTACCCGCAAGTTGTATACACATGTCGCTGTCCGGAACCCGAGGCCCCAAAGTGATAGAAATTGGGACAACCGGAGGGGAAGGCGGTGATGTGAGGATCACATGTGTTCACGAAGTGTTAATGCTTTGCTCCGGTGCTCTATTAAAAGGAGTACCTTAATTTCCAGTAGATTCCCTAGAGGCCCGGCTGCCACCGGCTGGTAGGACAAAAGATGTTGTGCAAGTTTCTCATTGCGAGCACGTACGACTAAATATGGAACACGTGCCTATGGATTGTTTAGTACTTGGATACTGTTTTATCACTATCTGCAAATGCCCTACTTTGATTGTTACATGAGTTTCTCTCATCCATGCAGCGCCCGTTCATCCATCCCTGTGCCTACAGTATTTTAATCCTGCTGTTTACTGTAATCACTACTGCTGTCTTTGTTACACTGCTGCTGATATTTCACCACTGCTACTGCTATAAAACTGTTGCTACTGATAAATTCTTGCGAGCAAGTCCGTTTCCAGTGTGCAACTGAATTGACAACTCCGCTGTTAAGGCTTTCAAGTATTCTTTGTCTCCCCTTGTGTCGAATCAATAAATTGGGTTTTACTTCCCTCGAAGACTGTTGCGATCCCCTATACTTGTGGGTCATCAAATGACAATCAACGATGGCCTTGATTCTAACTGGGAGTATCACCAGAACAATGTCGCCGTAGGGGCCATGTTTCCGTCGAAGCGACATATGCAGGATGCAATAATTAAGTGGGCAATGGCTAGCCAGAGGCAGCCGAGAACAACCGTGTCATATGGAAAATACCTGACGATGGAATGCGTGGACAACAATTGTCCCGGAAGGGTGCATGGGTATGTTCCTAAGTATGACACAACATGGCGTGTGACCGACTTTGTGCCGCACAGTTGTGAGCTTGCAAGTATCCGCAATGATCATTGCAACCTGTCATCTAATCTCATAGCTCGGCTGCTGTACACTAAAATAGTGGAAGGGCAAGCCATGAGAGTAAACGCCATACAGAAGAATGTTAAGAAGCATCATTTTTACACCATTTCTTATGGCAAGGCTTGGAGGGCTAAGCAGAGGGCGATGGAGATGAGGTTTGGTTCGTTTCGAGACGCATACGACGTTGTTGTTCGTTTGCTGCAGACGCTGCAGGTGAGGAATCCAGACACATATGTGAACATCCAGGACTTGTTTTTGCCGGAGTCCCCATCTTACAGGGTTCTGCATAGCGTCTATTTCTCGTTCGGTGTATGCATCGAATCATTCAGACACTGTCGACCCGTGTTATGTGTCGACGGCACGTTTCTGACCGGTCAGTACAAGGGTCAAATCTTGACCGCCATTGGAATGGACGGAAACAATCAAATCGTGCCACTCGCTTTTGCTTTCGTGGAGAGTGAGAACACCGAAAGCTGGTTATGGTTCTTCAGACAGCTGAAGATTTCAATTGTAAAGGACAAGCCAAATGTTTGCATCCTTCATGATAGGCATGCAGGTATACTGAAAGCTATTAAGACACTGAAAGAGCCTGGGCAAGAAACGCCACGGATTGACATTGAGAGCCGTTGGTGCATGCGCCACCTGGGGGCCAATTTTTACACACAATTTAGGAACAAGAACCTTATGAATGTCTTCAAGAAGCTGTGCATCCAGAACCAGCAGTGGAAGTATAATTTCTTGCGTAGCAAACTGCAGGAGTTCACAAAGCAACAAGTTGTGCAGAGGAAAGCAACTCGAGATGCAAATATAGCAGCACATATGCAGGCAATTGCAGCAGGAACAACAACGGTAGAAACACCAGTTTACGAGGCACCCGAAGGTCTGTGCGACTTGCCCGGATTTGACTCGCCCGGAACAAGGAGAAGGCAGGGAAGGCAGATTAAAAACTTTGAGCAGTGGATAGAGCATGAGCCTACGGAGAGGTGGTCCTTGTTGCACGACACACATGGAGCTAGATACGGCGTCATGACAACCAACCTCGCAGAGTCGTATAACTTTGTGCTGAGAGGCAACAGGGCTTTGACACTTACAGCTATAGTAGAGGGTATTTTCATGGGCACAGTTAAATATTACAGAGAGAGACGTGAGATGGCCCCTACTCTGCAGGATGTGTCTTACTTACTAGGCCTACCGTTGGCGGGTGAGGCCATAGGCCCGCTGGCAGAACCAGTGGACTGGGATGAACAAATGCCTGCACGTGTTATGTGTCGACGGCATGTTTCTGACCGGGCAGGAGGTTCGTCGTGGCAGCAGCAGCACACTCCTTCGTTCAACGACTTTCACTACCAGCAGCATGGATCACGGGCCACGTCTCACACCGACTGCGACACCCAGACCACCACCTCCTGACCAGGCAGGAGGTTCGTCGTGGCAGCAGCAGCAGCACACTCCTTCCGTCCACAACTTTCACTACTTTCAGCAGCAAGCTGCTTTCGACGAGTGGCAGCAGCAACAGGCTCCTTTCATGGGAGGAGCAGGATACTCGCAGGGTATGTAGTATTCTAGCTCTTGTGTTCCATATAAACTATACTCCACTTAGTTTGACATCACTTATGTTTCGTGCCACTGGATACACACAGCACACTGCGTCTAATCCTTCATGGGGAGCTAGTGATCAGGATGCTGAGCACATGGAGTATTACAGCACGCAGCAGAACTATGTCGGTATGCGTACTCCTCCACCGAGCCCACACAGAGACGCAAGCATCGACCCCGAGTCCGGGTCCTGGATCCCTGCTCGCAATGTCAGGGCCTCGGATAGGTTTGGTTGGACACCCTGTGGCACGCCACCCCCACGACAGCCCAGACTACGCCGTCCCCCCGGCTGATGTATCACCTATGTATGAGACATTTATGTATGCATGACTCCTGTATGAGACATTTATGTATGCATGACTTAGGTATGAGATATTTCTGTATGCTTAATTTCCCGCCACTTATCTCCCGCTCACATCTTCCGGTTCGTGCTAAATCAATAGTACTTTATTAAAACAGCGCAGGAAATTAAGATACAATAGAGCTGAAATTTAAATACGGCTTATCACTACAACGGAATTGAAGATACATCAAGAAACTAAAACTAAAACTAAGAACGCAGCACACCATTTCCCTTGCCCTTCGACGATGCATCATTCATGGCCTTGGTGCTAGGCTCGAAGTCGTCGTCCGAGTCGATGACCGGCGGTGCAGCACTCTTGCCCTTCGAGGAGTTGGCACTCTTGCCCTTCGAGGAGTTGGCACTCTTGCCCTTTGACGATGCAGCTCTCTTCGCCTTGCTGCTAGGCTCAAAGATATCATCGTCGTCCTCACTCTCAGCCGCCCACCATTCTGGATATTTCAAATCCCTTTCCCTATCTTCTTCATTCTTCCATGTTAGTGACTTCCACTTCTCATTCAACCTGATAAGCTCACACCTTATTTCCCGTGGGCTGCGAGCAGGCATCTTCTTGACTGGATATCCATAGGACCAAGTCTCAAATTTCCTACCCACCTTACGGAGCAAGGCGTCGCTACTGATGAACTCCTCGAATGTCTCTACCTTACTCTCCCTCATCACTTTGCGGGCCTCGTCTAGAAGAGGTTCGGCCATGAATTCGTTGAAAAGATGGGGGAGATTCTTATATGGGGGATCCATCTTGTTGAGAGAATACACTGAAACACAAGAAAACGGTGGGGGTTTTTATAGGCTCTTTCGGCGGGAAGATGTGAGCGGGAAAAATTGGGCGGGAACAAGTGGCGGGAGATTTGGGCGGGAATAAATGGCGCGAAAATTGGGCGGGAAAAATTGGGCGGCGAATTTCGGCGGGAAACAATTGAGCCAAAATTTCGGACACAACATTTTTGCGGCAAATTCATTTCACATTAATACTAAAACTGAAATTAAGATACATTGCAGCTGAATTTAAAATACGGCTTATCACTACAACGAAATTTAAGATACAATGACAAACTATAACTGAAATTAAGATACATAGCCAGTAGGACACATCACTCTACTTTCCCTGCGTCCACCGTGGCCATTTTCCAGACTTGTCGCCGCGTTCTTCTGCCGCTTGCGCCTCAGCAGCTCTTTCCCTTAGTCTCTTTCTCTCCGCTTCACGAGCCTCCCTGCGAGTCCTTTGCAAACCTACGTGCAGCCTCATCATCCATCATCTTCTGATTCACCTCGCGATTACGAGCTTGTTCCGCCCTTAGTTTCTGGATCTGTCTCTCTCGCTCTGCTTTAGCATTAGCACGAGCCTTTTCATGACGCTCCTCCTCAAAAAACGTTGCCCACGCACGCCGGTGTTTCTCCTCAACCTCCCGGCGTGCCCAATCCGGCTGCTCCGTGTCTATCCAGTGAAACCATTTGCATAGGGATGGGGGAGACTGCAACACAAAAAGTAACATTAAATCACATTCATAAATAAATTTATGCCTACATAAAATTATGTCGAAACATACCGGCGGCCTGGTGGCCGACGAAGCTGAACTACAGGGTGGATCATGCTCATAGCTCGCACACATGAAAAATTTCATGCCGAACCAATCGGAGAAATCCTCCACCTGCTTAACCTTAGCAAGACGGCCGCATCAACACCGCTCCGCAGTCACACCCGGGGGCAAACTTGCAGCCTTCGCCTTCACCGGCCTAAACTCCTGGTCAGAGCACGGCACACTCATGATGGCTAAGGGTGAGCCAACAGAAAAAAAAAGAGATAGAAGCACTTGTGCAGCGATGAGTGTCGATGCCTACTTTTATAGGAAAAAATCCGAGAGCGTGGCGGGAAAATATAGCGGGAGATGGTGGCGGGATAAATTTGGCGGGAGATGGTGGCGGGAAGGAATGGCGGGAAGGATGGCGGGAAGAAGTGGCAGGAAGGGTGGCAGCAAGGACGGGAGGGAAACACGGCGGTGTGAACGGGAGAGGGAGAAGATATGGCGGGAAAGCGGTGGCGGGAAAATAATAGGGGAGAAGTGCTAGGAGATATCACTTGTAATAAACCTAAACTAAATGGTCGGATAGTAGCTAGCCGATCGGTCGGTAGCTGGCCAATTGGTCTGTAGCTGACCAATTGGTCAGCTATCGACCAACTAAAACTCTCACTGACAGGGCGGAAGTTAACTGCATGGAAGCCGACTTCCTCAGTCATCAAAATTAAATCATAATACGAGACGTGACGCCATATTATTTGCAGCTAACCAAACGCAATAAACCCAAAGTGAATGGCCGCACGCCGTCCCTTTCTCTTTTCCCCGTGTGAATCTCTCCAAGAAAGGAAAAAACAGATTTCCCCAAATTCCTCATGTGAATGTCTCCAAGGAAAACAACACAAAATTCCACAAATCTCGTCCTTCATCCACGGACGCCGCCAAGACCCGACTCCACCAGCCTCCGCCGCTGCGCCGCCAACCACCGTGCTACCGCCCGTCGCCTCCCACCCCGCCGGCCGCCGCTGTTATCCGCCGACCACGTTTGACGGTATCAACCCTCGCTTCTTCCGGTCCCCCGTCGACCCGACCCAGCTCTCCACGACGGCATCTACGGCTAATCGCCGAGCAATCAGGCACGTAAGTCACCAATGGATGTCTCAAATCCTCTATGAAATTGATGATTAGACTGTTAACTAATTGTAGTTAGATGGCTTAAACTGATGTTGTAATTCATGATGATTTAAATATAAAGTGTAGATGAATCGATTACATTCATGATGTTCTTAGTTGAATCATTGAAATTTATTCAGGTTGATGAAACCGAGATGTATGTTGTTGTCGTTTTCTAGATACATGATATATTAGTACATGAATTAGACTAGCTTCGTTTTGTACAGTACTAGTGCAAATTCATGTAATTTTGCAGAAAATTTCTCTGCCCTTCAATGTCAATACGTGTAAAATCTTTTGCTCTTGCGTTCTGCACTTTCAGTTTGCTGAATACACACTAGAGTTTTCAGCGTCCATGGATGCCTAGCATTATAGTGAGTGCAGTAACTATATTTTTTTTTGTTCACAGTGAATCAATGGATTTGAAACCTATAAAAGAGTTACTTCTTTTCCCTAGACCAAGTAACGAGTACTTGGCTGGCGTAGATGCTTTTCTTGAGTTTGCATATATGGGAAAAAGTACTGATGACAAGATCCGTTGCCCATGTGTTAAATGTGTCAATTCATTGTTACTGAAGCGTCAAGAGGTGTATGATCACTTAGTTTGTCATGGCATTTCAGATGGATATACAGTTTGGGGCTGCCATGGTGAAACAGCAGCATACATCTCAACTAAGAAACGATCACGGTCACAGTGTGAAAGTACAAAATCTAATATGCGCCAGCTTGTTGAAGATGTTTTTAGACTGCTCATAGTGGGAGTAACATAGCTAGTAACATCACACATCTTAAGGCATTTTGGTGACATGGCATGCTAATAAATGAAGAAAGAGAGTGAGGTGGTAACTAGCTATGTTACCATAACATCACACACCTCAAGACAAGATGAGTCTACAACATAATAAATGATACAATGCATAACACCACATATAAGTTACTACCCACTATGAAGGTAGTAACCTAGACTAGTAACATGACATATGTTACTAGTCTAAGTTACTCCCCACTATGACCAGCCTTAGGGAACCTCCAGTGACTGAATCTGAGACCCAAAAACCAGGACCAGATCCCGAATCCCAAGCTTACTATGACTTGGTGAGAGATGCAGATGAGCCTTTATGGCCAGAGTGTGAACTATCTAGGCTTTCCCTTTTTGTTATTCTCTTCCACATAAAAGCCACTAACAAGTGGAGCAATAAATCTTTAAACGATCTGCTGCCTGTTCTACAGAAAAGCAATTCCTAATGGTAAGAATTTGCCTAGTACATTTTGTGAGGCTAAGAAGATTGTGGAGAAACTTGGGCTTAATTATGTGAGAATCCATGCTTGTGAAAAAAACTGCCAGCTTTATCAGAAAGAGAAGGCAGGTGATGACTTCTGTTCAAAGTGTGGAATTTCTAGGTGGAAGAACGTACCGGATAAAACTACTCTAACTAAGAAGAAAAGAAGGAAGGCCATCCCAAGGAAGGTGTTGCGGTACTTTCCAATTAAGCCAAGGCTTAAGAGGCTTTTTATGCACAAAGATACTGCAACAGCTTTAAGATGGCATGATGAGGAACGCATAAAGGATGGAGCACTGCGTCATCCAGCTGATTCAAAGGCCTGGGAAGCCATTGATTCTAAGTATAAACACATTGCGGCCGATTCCCGGAACATTAGGTTTGGAATGGCAACTGATGGGTTCAATCCATATGGGACGATGAGTACTAAACATAGCTGTTGGCCTGTCGTCTTAGTGCCTTATAACTTTCCCCCATGGTTATGCATGAAACCCTCTTGTCTTTTGCTCACTCTGATTATTCCAGGTCCATCTTACCCTGGAAAGAACTTCCATGTCTTCATGGAGCCAGTTTACGAAGAACTAGCTGAATTGTTTGAGGTTGGAACATTTACATATGATGCATCTCAAGATGAGATGCTCCAACTTTATGCCGTTGTGTTGTGGACTGTGAGCGACTATCCTGGGCTTGCAATCGCTTCAGGACATAGCACCAGCAGTGAGTCCGGTTGTTTCCCGTGTAGTGATGAAACCTTTTCTATACGCTTGAAAAATGGGCAAAATTTTTGTTTCATGGGGCATCGCCGCTTTTTGCACCCAGATCATGAGTTTCGTTATGATGCTGAATCATTTGATGGATCTGAGGAACATAGAGTTGGGCCTACTGCTTATTCCCAAGTTCAAGTTTTAGAAAAAATAAAATCAATTAAGGACTTTGATGATTCAAAAACTTGGAAGTTTGTCAGTGGCCTATTCTCTTATTTGCCTTATTGGGATTTTAATTTGATCCGCCATAATCTAGATATCATGCACATCGAGAAGAATGTATGTGAGAATATATATGGGACACTTCTAGGAATAGAGGGCAAGTCTAAGGATAATTTAAAAGCGCGCCTACATCTAGGACATGGAAATCAGGGCAGAGTTACATCCTAAGAAGAAACCTAATAGTAAGTATTTTTTGCATGCGGCATCTTATACCATGTCCAGAAAAGAGGCGCAACAGTTTTGCAAAGTACTTCATGGTTTAAGAGTTTCAAATGGGTATTCGGGGAACATCTCAAGATGTGCAAACGTTTCTCAAGGGAGAATTTCAGGTCTTAAAAGTCATGATTGTCATACTCTAATGCAACAACTTCTGCCTCTTGCTTTGAGAGGTTTACTTCCAGATAATGTCACATCTGTCTTGTTTGATCTATGTGCATATTTTAGAGAAGTTAGTGCAATGGTTCTCTATGTGAGCGAGCTTGAGAAGTTGGAGCAACGAATAAAAATAACATTATGTCGTATGGAGATGATATTTCCTCCTGGATTTTTTTACTGTTATGGTGCATTAGGTAATTCATCTAGCTGCCGAGGCAAAAAATAGGTGGCCCTGTCTCCTACAGGTCGATGTTGTTTCTCGAAAGGTATATGTACTCCAGCAGCTATCTGTAACGACCCGGAAAAAAAAATCTTATATTAGATTTTCTCAGTTGCTCTGTTTTTCCGTGTCGTCCCGACGTCATCATCATCATGCATCTATCGTACATGTTTTGTTGAAAGTCCAAACATTATTTTATTGAAACCTTGTTTTTTCTTATTTTGTTTTGCTATTATTCCCGGGGTTTTATAAACCTACGATCCTTGTTCTTATTTAAATACAACCAAGTACAAATTATTTTATAAATGGATTTGCAAGTTCCATTCTTTTCATCACTCTGTTTCTTTTCCCCTTTCCGCTAATCTTCTTCCTCTTTTTCCTGGAAACGTTTATAATTCAATTCTTGAGAGAGGAATATAATGCAGCCATCTGGTCTTCTTTTGTATTGAACCCATATTCTTGTCTAGCCCATCACGCACAGAAAGAGCCCACCTTCTTGGCATCTTGGCTTTGAGCCCTCGAACCAGCCCAAGTCCTCATCATCTTCTAGCACACACAGAGCACGAGATCAGCATTCTTTTCCTCGACGTCATCCTCCTCCACCGAGCCAACCACTCCACTTTTCCCCTCAGTAATTCCCCCACCAGCGCCGATCAAACCCTAGTCCTCTTTCCCATCTGCGCCGCCACCCTCTCTCTCTCTCTCGTTTCCTTCTCCTCGTCCAAGCCAAATCAGAGATTGAGAGGAGTATCAGAAAGAAAAATTCAGATAATTCTTCAGTTACACACAGCGCACCACCGGAGGAATCGACGGGCGCCGAAGTTCCCGGCCGCCGTCTGCCGCTCTGAGCATGGGGATGGAACCCTGTGGCCTCGTTTTCCTCCTCGCTTAGTTCACGGAGCTAGAGTTGTTCTGCTGCGTCATGGCCGTCCTCGACATCCTCTCCAACAACAACCGCCGCCGAGCACGTCTTCGTCTCCGTCTCCGTCGAGCTCCACCACAACGCCATCGTCTTCGAGGGTGAGCGAAGCCTTCTGCCCCATCTTTTTACCATCGTTCCTTCGTTGTACCGTCGCCGTTGTCCTTGTATCTGTGCGTGTCATCCTGGTCACCGTCGAGAGCGCCACGGCCACATCGAACGTCTTGTGCTTCTTCCGACACGAGTTCTACGCAAGTGGCCTTGTACACGACCGCATCTCCACGTCTTGTTTCCGCACCACCATGAGCACTCAGCACCACCTAGTCTTGGTCGCCCTCGCCGTTTTCATCCGCCGCACCGCGCCACTATCTCTGCTTGTTTCCAGTTAGTTTCGTCAGTTCCCCGTCGCATGTGCACCTGTTCGTCGACTTCAGATCCGATTCAAAAACAGCCGCGTCCCTTTTCCTATCACGATCCAAGCAGTAGCTATTTTGGCTGGATCTCTTCTTTTCATTCCTGGACACTCGAGATCAGCACCCAGCACCAGCAGCAGTCCGGCTGCCCTCTTGTTTTCGTGTTGCCTGTTTTCCTTGTTTGTTTCAGAAGTCCTGCAGAACGACAACAGCAGGCCAACCATGCGTGCCTTTGTTTTTCCCTTGTCAGGACATCAATCCTCAGCTAGCTGAATTCCTAATCACCCGTATACACACAAGCTTCTAGCCTCACTTTTTCTCTTCACGTGTTTGTTTAAATCCATCTAGCATGTCCATCTTGCCTCTATCCACAAGCTGACTAATTGCAAATCAAGGTGACAATTTGTTGTCCTTTGCACAAGTATTCTACCAGTCTCAACTCTGTGACCGTATCCTCCAACAATAAATCCGGCCCGACCACTTCTACCTTCAGTACTTCACCGGCAAATCAACTTCCCAAACTTTTGCCTATCGCATATTCAGTTAACACTGTTGTTTGTTTTCAGTAAAGATTCAGTTAACGTATATAGCACTTCAGGTTGCTTCAGATCCTTTCCATATCAAAGCTCTACTAGCACTCCACTGGTTCTGTTCCTTGTCAATGGCCAGCGCGTCTCAAGTTGGATATTCAGTTCTGGCGCAAGCCAACCATTTTGTTTACTCTTTGACACGGTGCAATTTCCAGGAATCCTTCTTGGTTCCCTTTTCTTTTTTCTTCTTGCTCTCAGCACAAATCTGTTTTGATTTTAAAATCAACTAACCTTTTTGTTTACTCTTTGACACGGTGCAATTTCCAGGAATCCTTCTTGGTTCCCTTTTCTTTTATCTTCTTGCTCTCAGCATAAATCTGTTTTGATTTTAAAATCAACTTTCAAACTTCTTTTCAAACAAACTGATATCCAAGAGTATAAGAATAACCTAATCTATGTGTTTATAAAATTTGTTCCAACTTTTGAACAATTAAAATTTGACAAGTTTTAATTTGAGTTAATTAAATATGCAAACTTGTAAAATTTATATCTTTCAAACCATCACTCGAAATAAAATATTTTCTATACGAAAATTGATCAGAAAAATATGAGGAACATTAATATGCCATCCATAAACCTGTTTCATATTGCATCATATCGAACCGTGATAGTTATGCATGATCACCTAACATATATGTGGAGTATTTCGGACACCGACTAGGGTTTTCCCCGCTTCGTTTAACTTTGAAGTAGCTCACCCTTGCCATGCTACTGCCATGCTAATCAACACTTAAATTTGTTGGTAGAAATGCAACTCCAACTCTAATTTGTTTGTCCGGGGTTCTAACTCCGATTAATATGGATAAGTTGCATCGCATCATCTTTGCCATATCATGCACATCATCTTGATCATGCCGGTTCTTCTTCCGTAGTTGTAAGCTTTGCATCCGATGTTTATTGTACCATTTGCTTCTTCCCGGATAGGATCGCGAAGTGGTGCTGTGAGATACGACAAGTTCTCCGGATATTCCTTGACGACCTTTAACAGGCAAGTATTTCCACACTCCTGTCTCTGCAGGAGTCTCTTACCTATTTTATTTTGCCTTCTCTCTTATGCTAGCCTTGAGTTGCGTTCTTGTCACATGTTCTATCCGCTTGTTACCTCAAGCAGCCCATATTGTCTCCAGCACCCTCCTACAGCTGTTGTTTGGTTATCGGGTCTGCCTTGCGAGTCGTAGTGCATGCTTAGTGCCGTTATATCTCGTTTCGCCATCGTTATCTTGTTGGGTTATCTGCTGGGTTGTGGGAAGGTTATCACATGCTATATTAGTTGTTGGAGATACTCATGCTTTATTTTAATGTTAACAACTAAAATTGTAAGCAGTGGCATCTGTGAGCCCCTTTGCGAAAGCAGCGGATCTTTGTCTCGCTAATGTCCCCTAGGACCCGAGTTCTTGTTATCTGTTCCGAGATTGAGCGCTCTACCCGTGCGTGGGGATTCACTGGGACCCCCCTCACCCATTACCTTTTCTCAAGTCAGTTGAAAAGGGGGCCACAACCTTGGTTTTATTTGCCTATGCCATGTATGTCATGCTTTACTTACTGTTGCCTTCGGGTGTTTACATTATGTTGCCTTCGGGTGGTTTATATTCTGTACTGTACCTTGAGGGACGTTTAGCGAAGCATGTGGTTTGCACGCCTAGCCGCCGGCACAAACCCTGAGTCCACCTCGGAGTACGGCCGAAATTCGTTACGGGTAGCTTAGTGGGGTGGCCCCCTAGACTTTCTTGTTGAACTGAGAACGGTCTTGTTGTGAGACTTCGCTTGTATTAAGCGGGTCGAGCATGCGTATGGTTACATTTGGACAACCCCTGCAGGGTGTACATCTTATCGATAAGCCGTGTCCGCGGTTATGGATGACTTGGAGTTGTTTAACTCGATCATAGAACAACTTACACCTTTATGTTGCTGTTAATAATTTGCTAATACTTGCGTAGTAATATAGCATTACTACAAGCGATACCTAATAAAACTTGTCAACAGTGTGAATTCCCTTGTTAGTACTTCTTCCTTTGTGAAGGGGAAATGCATCGGTTGGGTTATGTTTGCAGAGTATAGAACTGTTGGTGCGCTCTCTTATCTATTTCTAGCACCTGCAAGTTGTGAGTGCATCTATAGGTTTTTAGTGCTTGCGCGCTGCCGCTTAACCCCACCATATTGCCTATGACGTTCTCTTGCGTCCTCTAAATCCCCTGGGTGCCTCAAGTACAAAGGACGACTGGTTGATGAATGCTTATACGTCTTAAAGTCTTGTTAAGTATGAACCCATACTTATTGCTGCTTTGGGACATAACCGGGCAGGTATGAAGACATGTTCGATGAAGACGACGTTAGCAAGGTTACCTCCGGCTTGGCCTGGGCAGAGTTATGGATGCCACTGGTTATCTTCGGGACTCTTAGTCCAATTTGTAAATTGTCCGTACTCGGATGTATTCGATCTTTTGTATGATTCAGATCTTTGTATTGTATATTTGTATCTTGACTCGTTGGAGTCGTTGTTGTAAATATGTTTCTTGTGGGCTCTATTGTAAACCTGCTCGTGGTAATTCCTCTGGCATCACGTGTGTGATTAGTCACGCACGTCGTGTCGGAGGGCGTCTCAGAATCGATAGGTGCGGATTTCGGCGGAATCGCTGGAATCCTCATGGTACCGGTTCCGGGGCGTCACACTATCTCTGCAATAATAATTTTTTTCAACAAATTTCTTATTCTCTTTGCTGATTTGTTCATGTAGATACCTCGGTAAGGTGAAGTCAAATGTCCGTAATAAAGCTCATCCTGAAGGATTTATCGCTGAAGCATATTTGGCAGATGAGTGTATGACATTCTGTTCAAGATATATTGTTGGTTTTGAGACCTAATATAACATGTCCTCGCGAGATGAAGATAATGAGTTGGTTGGGCATCCTGGCGTTAAAGAAGGATCAACTTTATTTCTTGATGATGGGAAACCACTCGGGAAGCCTCGCAATTATGTTATAAGGGGCTTGGCTAAAGTACAGGCACATAGATACATGTTGTTTAATTGCTCAGATGTGAATCCATATCTTAGGTAAAATCTTGAGGTTTTAAATTATTTTAGTTTTCCCTTTTCTGTACTGTACTTACCAGTTTACTGTCAAATACTTTGCAGAGTTCATGCTGATGAGATCACCAATAGGCGCACTATCAACCCAAGTACTTTTGAGAAAATTCAAAACGAGACAGTTCCACGAATGGTTCAGATCTCATGTAAGTGACATTTTTTCATGCTCTACATGTACGCGTAGATTTATTAACTAAGCTGCTTCTAAATATTCAGATAATGAAACTGGAGACGGAAAACAATATTTCCAATATTAAAAATGATATTAGATGGCTCGCTCGGGGCCCTGTTGATGCAGCAAAAAGCTATCGCGGTTTCATTTCTCGATGCATGCGTTTTAGGCCTAAACGCTTGGATAGAATGCCACAAAATAGTAGAGTAATGGTAACTGCAAAAACATCTACTTATGCCAGAGCAGGTGATGCAAATCCAGTTCTAGATGATGTGATGTACTAGGGAGAATAATTGATATTATCGAGCTAAACTACTCTGGATAATTTCTAGTTGTGTTGTTTAAATGTGAGTGGATTGATGTTTTTTCTGAAAATGGAATTCAAAAGGATAAGTACGACTACACAGTTGTGAACTTCTCACATCTGATACAGAGCAGAGACAATATCGAGCATGAGCCCTTTATTTTCCCTAACCAAGCTGAGCAAGTGTTTTATGTGGATGATGAAACGAAGCCTGGTTGGTCTGTTGTAATGAAGCCACCAAAACCTAGAAGTCTCTATGATACCGGCAATGAGGAATATGCAGAGGACACAGGGCCCTTCCATGTCTCGCACCTTGCGAAGATGTTCAAAAATAAAAGGCATGACAAACATTGGGTAAGAACTGACATTGAAGGAACAGAAGTGGATGATAACACCAATGCTCCGAGAAATGAAGAATAGTAAAAGGTAATTTACTGAATGATCATCTTGCTCATGGTACGCGTAGATTTAGATGAATTTTCTTATGTGATTTCGTATTTTAGGTGTGCCATTTACTCCGTTGAGAATATGAGGCAAAAGTTTAAGCACAACTAAAAGTTCAGGCTGTAGTTTCCTTTTCCTAGAGATGCATCTTGAACCGTTTCACGTAGGAGAATTTAACTACTCTGTATTTTTGTGTAGCTTTGCATATACAGCCACCAATACCACTTGCATGCCATATTCACATCATATACGGCAAGAAAAGATGTACCATCTATCTAGTACTCAGTACACGTACAAATCAAGCAATGAGGATAAAATATTATGTTTATCACTGGATATCCGGTCAAGTAGTACATATACAGATCATGTACAAACAATGGCGAGCCCAGATCGTGTACATGCGTCATTAATCTAACAATATCATTGTTCTGTATATGCCAATCTCATCCGACTAGAAGTTACTGTACTGGGTTATTTGATAAGTAATACTTTGATAAGTAATACTTGGTATATGCTTCTCTCTTCACTTTGTCTATGTTCTTTTTTAAACAATTTTGTCTGTTGGTTTTTGATTTGCAAAGCAACCAGGTGTTTTTTAGGTTGTGCCTACCTGACAATTTTTGCATGTGGAGATTAGAAGGATATTTCTGAACCGGCGCATGAAGCTATGGGTTAGTATGCCTTGGTTTAAGAGAGGAGGCATCTGGTATAAAAGGCCGAGCAAGGAGGTTTGTTGAACTGGTAAGCTGATAAGCGAGCGTCGGTATTGGCTTTTTGATAGATAGCAAGGAAAAGAAGTAAGTTTTTGCTCTTCGAACCTGAAGCTTGGAAAAATTCAGAAAATTGCTACTAAGTTAAGCCTCACGTATGACAGATTTTCGTTGGGACCAGCTAGACTTGTTAAAGAATTGTTATGTCTTACTGAAATGGACGTTTTAAGTTATGTGCGATGTTTGTTCTGTGTGAAAACATGGACGTATGATTCAATTCTTATGAAACCGTGCGTGTGTGAATTGTGCCTTGCACTTGCAGCTGGGTGCTAACAACCCTGGTCCTAGGACAATGCGGCCGGAGGGCTGTCCCGTTCCGTGAAACTAAAGGGGCTCCAAGATAGCACCTATGGCGTGCAAGCAAGCTGTAATTCGGGATTGAAATGGCTACCGAACTGAAATGCGCAGTGCACATCAAAGTGACTTAACATGTCGCCTGGTTTTGCGTTATTTGAGATTAGATTAAATAAACGTTTAAAGCATCAGCTTTGGGCTGCATCCCTTTTAAATATTGGCCTAATCTGACCCAAAGTAGTAGCAGGCAGGTATATGAGTCCAACCGTACAAAGCTTTGCGCTGCATCTTTTATAACTACTGGGCTAACCTGATCCAAAGTAGTAGCCGGCAGGCCTTACATGTGTAGTTATATAATCTCTCTGTTTTAAATTAATTGATTTAAATTTGTCTACTAAGATTTTTTTAGAAACGTGTCTAGAAAAATGTGAGTCAATTAATTTGGAATCGAGGGGGAATAAAAAAATTACAAATTTGGAGTATAATTTTTAGAACGTACATTTTTTTTCCACTAACCCAGAATTTTTACAAATTTTAAAAAATGGCCACCTTTTCAAATTTTAGAAACGTACCTCTATACAATTCAACATGTATGCTCTCATTTGCTGTCGGTCTTCCGTTCCTTCATGAGTATTGACGTCAATTACTTAATTTTAAATGGTAAATTTTAAGTGTGTGCATTTGTCATGTATAGTTTTTGACTTATCCAAAACTTTGCATAAAATTTGGTCAATACTATATTTACCAAAATTGTATAACATTGACAAGTGGATCCTATGTGTAAGGTAATGGTGATATAGACATGCAATTAATTTTAGTTCTTTTATTTGCCCCTATAATAGGGCTTGTAACACTATGGTTGAGCACATGATTATGTGTTACTTCCAGGTAAGCTTGTAACACACTCCCACCAACACACACCTACGTGTTACTATGTCACAATACTTGTAACAGATCACCTCCAACACATACTTATCTGTTGCTGCGTTGATATCCCTGTAACACCTTTTTGGGCGTTATACGGTTTGTGTTACTGCCGGTGGTTGGCACACAAATGTTGTGTTACTGTAATGTTACCTGTAACATATTTTACTATGTGTTACATGGTTGTGTTACCAAAGCTTTGTCATGTTGTAGTGAGGCGGTAAGTGAGGTAAGTGAGGAGGATGATGTTTTGTTTCCGCCGTTCCGGCGAGGGGCTGCGACCCTGGGAGATTTCCTCTCGGCCGCTACGGTGCTTGGGAGTGCCCAGCGGCCTGGCCGACGTTCTGCGTTCGCCCCAGGGGGAGGGGGTTGGGCTCCCGGTTCTCCCCGCGTAGCGAAGGAGCTTCGCCCGGGCCTGGGCGCCTGCATCGTCCGATGGGTCCTCGGGTGGAACGGGTCTCATCGGCGGCGCTGCTGGCGGCGCCGGTGTCGCCCGATCTTGCAGCCGCTCGGCCGGCGCGGCCAGGATCTGGGGCCATCGTCCGGCGCTCCTCGTCACCGCTGCCGCAACGGGAGGGAGGAGATGCAGCGGGGCGTGTCCCTAGTGTACCGCTGCCTCCTGTTTGTGATGGGCCGGAAGATGGGCCTTTACTGCAACCATTCGTGGATGGGGTCTGCCCTGGTTTGGAGGTGGCCTAGTGTCGGACTGTTCTGCCTGGGCCTGCTGCTGGTCAGCAGACGTTGGATACCCATCCTTCCGCCTGCGGCCCAACTCCGGTCTGCCACAATAAGTGGTGGTGAATTCGGAAGGGAGCACATTTCGAACGGCTCCTATGGTTCCCAGCTTCCAGTGAAGATATCCGGCGGCGGGGAGCTGAGGCTAGCTAGAACCATCGTGCTCGCACGCCCTCTGCTCCCTCTCACGCGGTCCTTTGCGCAGGCGGTGAGGATGTGGTCGCGGGTCCGGGCAGCCACAATGGCGTCTCACGAGTGGGCTAGCTATTGCACTACTGCATACATAAATGATACATGCAGATTTGATGCTTCGCTTTCGTGCGCTAGTGCGCGTACTCGCTTGCATGGATCGCGCGGGAACGTACTTGCTCGCGTCATGCGTGATGGATTCGCTCGGGTCGTTATGCACGTATTCGCTCGCATGAATCGCGTGTGGGCGTACTTGCTCGCATCACGTGGGACGGACTTGCGTCGCGCGGAGGTTGAAACATGTCATCTTTTCATATGATGATAGGCGGGACAATCTCTCCCTTTTGAAGGTAAGTTTCTAGGTAGTGGAACCCGTAGCCAGAATTATTCGATGTGCTCCGCTTCGTTAGTGAATGGGCTTGCAGCCCAGTCCAGCCAAATGGAGCCGGTGGGGAGGTGCAGGATGCTGGGCTTTGAGCCCATCAGTGGTCTGAAGGATTCTACGCTGAAAAGGACTTGGTGGGATTGCAAATTTATTTTATTTTTTCTCTCATTGTCCGATGAGTACATGGTGTGGTCGGGCTAGAAATCGAGCAAGTTCTCACCGTGCAGCTCGGGACGTGGAAGCGGGGAGCTCTAGATAGCCCGAAAAGGTCAGTGTGCGTTAGCGGTAAGTCCTGGCGATGTTGGGATAGTTCGGTCGGCGGCTCCAATCTCATGTTTCTTGGCTTTTCATTGTTGCTCAATTTTTGATGGTGTGTGATGGGAGGCGCGAGGGCAAGCGGCTGCAGGCGTTAGAGCATCTTCACCGGCGCTTCCAAAATAGGCGTCGGTAAGTGCGCCGGCATCGCTCTATGGGGACACCGGCACTCGCTCTTAATTTGGGGAGAGTTTGCACACTGACGATTCCAATAGAAAACTCAAGGAATAAAAAAATAATTGAGATAGAAATATTACTTAGGCTTCATTTTACATAGTTGCAAAATGTAAAATATAGAAGAAACCTATATTGGAGGCTGGTGATGTGTCAACACCCGGATTTTTAAGTCCAGATGCCTATTATGCCATACATCGCATTCCCAGAAATATTGTTTTTGCGAGATATAATAGATTGATATCACAGAACATCATTCATTACAACACATAATTGTCTTACATAGAGGGATCACATGATCCAGTCTTACAACATAATGGATCTAGAGATCCTATTACAAATCACATAGCGGAAGCGAAGTAGCGGTCGTGGTCCATCTATTCCACAGGCAACTGTTGACGTCAGGAGTAGTCCTAGTTATCGTAGATGTCCTGCTGTCCATCTTCATTGTACTGGTTTTCTTCTTCATAGTCTGGCCATTTGAATAGCCAGGGACAAAGCCATGAGTACTTTAAAGTACTCGCAAACTAATACTAATGTAAGTACTATCAACTATGGTAAGGGGGTGCTAAGCTCTAGGTTTATTTGCATAAAGCCAGTTTTATTTCATAAGCACTTTAGTAATAAAAGACTCTTCATTTGCCTAACTTACTCAAGTGGGAACATTAGTGTCATTCCCACAACTCTGTTTTGATTCAAGTCCAAGTCACAATTCACCAGTCACATGCCATATTTTGAAAAGTGCTGATGACGGAACAGTATGGCCTTTCCAACCGTCCATAACCGTGGACACGGCTATTCGAATAGGTTTACACTCTGCAGAGGTCGCACACTTTTGCCACAACATTTGCAATAATCCGTCAGGGTTAATTGGCCCTGATTTATCACACTCCATGTGCGGACTACCAACCATAACCTTTCACTTACATACCCTAGTATAGGCACCTCTCCCCATGAGCTTGGCCTCCCAGTGAAGACAAACCGTCAGCCTGGGAACTGCACAGGGCTTGTAGAGCTTTGCACTAGGTCATTAAGGAGTATGTAATGGTGCCTTGCTCTTGTAGAGCTTTGCACTAGGTCAACTTGCAAGAATATTAGCTTGCCTTGGTTGGTACAGTTGTCAAAGTGTTCTTCTTCTTCTTCGTAGAAGACCTCCTCCTCTCGGTAGTCTCCGGTACTAGCGTCTATAAACGAATACGAGGATACAATCACCAAACAATACTTAAGTAGACTAATTAGCCTTAATGGCTCACACAAGATGATCTATCATCATCCCAATCATCCCTCAACATCATACTAGGGTTTCTTCTTTAGTGTTTGTAGAAATAAATTCCTCTCATTGAAAATTCTATTAGGGTTTCTATTTAGTTCTTTGGAGAAATAATTTCCTCTCATTGAACCTTGTTAAGATTTAATCTCCTCAAATAAGAAGTATGAGACCATGTTGACCAAAGTCAACACTTCACATTTATCATTTGAGAAAAATGATTTAAATGAGGTACTATACCTCATGCAATTTAAATCCTACTTTGATTTAAGATCCTCAAGTGAGCAAGTATGAGACCATGCAACAAGGGTCATCACATTACTTCACACAACTTGGGAAGATGATTTAAATGAGGTGCTACACCTCATAGATTTAAAATCCTAAATTTGAAAATAATTTAAATGGGCTAGTAATGACTACATAGCCAATATTTTGCTCTAGCCCATGATCATGCAAACAACTAGGCTATGTTTTTACATAAAAATTATGGTACTTGAAAAGTGAATTATGAGAGGTGGAATCACCTCAAAATCATTTATGGTTGATTTTTAAGAATTGTTTGAAATCTGAAAAGTTACTGATTTGTTATTTTTGCTACAGATGATCTAAGATGAATTTTGATTTGGGGCCAGTGGGGTTTGACAGAGCATTTCATGAGCTTTCCAAAAATATAAACTTTGTCAAATTTGGTGCAGTAGATTTTCCTATTTTTAATTTTGAACCAAGCATCTGCAGGGAATTTGATTTAACTGAAAATTCGAATTTGAACTAAACGGGCCTGGCGGGAAACCTAACTGGGCTAAATAGCGAAAACCGAATGGGCCGGCCCAGTAGTGTGTCGCGCACACGCGGGCCGCCTGACAAGGTGGGGCCACTCGTCAGCGAGTGTAACTCACCGAAACGGTACGTAGAGCGGGGACACGTTGGATCAGACGATGATCGAACGGTTGAGCGTCGTCGTCGTCGGCGGCGAGAAGCGAGCGCTGGCACGGCGGAGGAAGGGGGTCGGAGGCGAGGCCAGACTCCAGCGATCGACGGCGTTGGTGCAGGGCGACGTTGCGGACGACGGCGAGGCAGCTGGTACCGACGGCGACTCCAATGGTGGCTGAAATCGACGGCGCCCTTCTCAGCACCGCCGCGGGCTCCGGCAACAAATTGGATGGCTACGGTGAGAATTGGAGAGGGGAAAGAGGTCGAGGGTGCTCAGGGAGATGAGAGGAGATGAGTTGTGTGAGAAATCCATCGCGGGAGGGCCTCCTTTTATAGCGTCCAGGGGTGCTGCGGGGAGCGGGGCAGGTCATCGTCGACGACGGTGATACAGTGGCGGAGAGGTCCTGGCGATGACGCAGTCGAGTAGGCGACGTCCTGGCGGTCACGTCGAGCGTCAGCGCGCTGAAAACGGTGGTCCGTAGCACTCGTCATCGTCCTCGCGTCCTCGTGCCCGTGGCGGATGGCGTCGGCCATGGCGACGGCGACAGGTCGAGCGCGAGCCAATGGGCGTGTCCACGCGGTTTCTGAGACTGGCGCGAGGAGAGAGCAAAGGGGTCAACGGAGTTGGCCGGGCGACGTCGTGTCCGTGCGTGTCTGTGGTGCTCGCCGTGCGCGCTCTGGCGTGGCATGGCACACCTGGGCATGTCTGGGCGTTGCGTGTTCTAGTGCTTGTCGGCTTCCTCTTGGCTCGGGAGCGTGTCCATCGTGATCAGCAGGGAAAGGTGAGTCTCCAGGACATGGTGGCGTGGCCTGGATGGGAGAGGAGAGGAAGTTGACATGGAGAGGGGCATGATCACCTCGGCATGGTCATGTCCTTGCTCCAAACGTCACCAAACCGTGTCTCCAATGCATGGCCTTGTCTATCGGGTGCAAGGAGGGTCCGGTGATGACATAGGGTTGAGGGTTGAGGCATTGGTCCACTGGATATTAGGTTGTATAGGGTTGGCAGCACAAGGCACACAAGGTGCTCGACCAAATGGCCGCAAGAGAGATAGTTTGGAAATTTTCAGTGAATTTTGGTGGAGTCAAAACATATAATATTTGAAACCTAGTGGTGGTGGTGGTGGTCAAATTTGAGTGGATTTGCAAAAAGATCAAATTTGGCCTAATCTTGAATCTGCTTCAATGTCTCTACTTGGCTTGAGCATAACTTTGAATCCAGAGAGAGTTTGCAGGGGTGTTCTTGAGAAAAGTTGTTCTCCTTGATGAGGTCTTGGATGAGGTGCAAAGAGTTAGAATTGTTTGGTTTAAGAATCTCTCAAAACAGAGGCTCAAAGAGGGCATCATGCTAAAAATGGCAGATTTGACCATTAGTGCATGTGAGCTCATTTTGAATTCAAATTTGATTTGATTTGGGTTTCTTTGATTCCAAAGTGTTTCCTAAGTGTTTAGTAACATTACCCAACCAATGGTGCAAGCCAAAATGGTCTAGGTTAAAGATTTGCAAAAATGGCCATAAGCACTTATGTGCATTTTATGTTTTTATTTTCTTTCCCTTTTCTTTGACCAAAGGTCTTTGTTTTGAGTTAATGTTGTGTTAGATTAAGGTTAGTAAGGGTTTCAAACGATTTGGGCCAAGTATAATGGCATAGGTCAAGATTTGGTATTATGGCTATGTGCCACATATGCCGCTATGCATATTTTTATTTTCTTTTTGTTTCACATTGAATTTAGTTGGTAAATGATAGGTTGGGTTTGTTGAGGTTTTGCAAACCATCTAGACAAGGTAGCTCATGGCATAGTTGTTTATTTGCAAAAATATAACCATAGGCTTACATAGGCCTTTTCTTTTTAATTTACTTTCTTTTTATTTTGTTTTATCTTGGATGGTAAAAAGGAGAGCAAGGTTTAGGGTTTTAGATCATTTCAAAATATTTCAACAACAAACATGGCAATGTCACAACATATAAGCATGATCACTATGCATCAAACTTAATTTAATAAAAGTTTTTGTTGGTTCCAAAATTTTGGAAATAGGGAAATTCATTTTCTTTGTTTTGAAATTTTTGGGATGTTACAAACCCTTCCCCCTTAAACAAATCTCGTCCCGAGATTTTAAGAAAAGTTAGGTTCCTAAGAGAGATTGGGCAATTGGATTAACAGGAAAACATACTTGGCATGGCCTGAGGTGCTTCCTGTGCTTCTGTTGCATTCATGTGGTAGAGGCGGCCGTTGCGGTTGTTCGGGTTCCTCCTAGCTGCGAAATGGCGCTGTTGCTGGGCAGGTGCAGCGGTATTGGGGGCAGTCTTGGCTAACCTTTTGGGGCACTCATTGGAGTAGTGACCCACAGTTCCACATTCATAACAAGTTATGGTTGACTTGTCTTTTGGGACGGGGATAGCGTTGCTTCCAGTCCTTGGGGCAGTATTGGGGTTGTTGTTGTTATTACCATTGAGGTGGTTGTTGTTGTTGTTGTTGTTGTTGTTGTTGTTGTTGTTGTGGCTATTGTTGTTGTTGCCTCCGGGCTTCGGGTGTCCTCCATTATTGGTGGGATAATTTGGGCGGTATGTTTGAGCAGGTGGCCTGTTGTTTCTTGGGGTAAATCTTCCAGATGAATTGTTGCGGTACTTCTGTGTATGGTGGGGTCCATTCTGGTTCATCATCCGGCGTTTGCGGTTCTCGTTGGCTTGATGCAGCTTCCCTTCCATCTGTATGGCTGAGTCTACGAGGGCTTCCAAGTCAGCGAACGGAATGTTCACTAACACAGTTTGCATCTCATCATGCAGTCCATTCAGAAATCTTTCCTTCCTCTTCTCGTTGGTGTCGGTCTCATCCGGGGCGTACCTTGACAGAGTGAGGAATCTGTCGCGGTATTCCACCACGGACATCCTTCCTTGTTTGAGTTCCCGGAACTCGTCTCTCATTTTCTTGATCAGTCCTTGGGGCACGTGATACTTGCTAAACTTCAGCTTGAAGTCTTCCTAGGTCATCATTTGTCCCGCATTCATTGCATGGGCACTTGTCCACCAGGCTCTGGCAGGTCCTGACAGGTAGTGGGTGGCGAACAGTACTTTCTCTGCGGCTTCTACTCCCGCAACTTCCAGGTTGTTCTCCATTGTATGGAGCCAGTCATCAGCATCTAGGGGCTCTTCTGTCTGCTAAACATTGGAGGGTTGGTGTTCTGAAAATTCTTCAGCTTCGATCCAGGGTGATCATGGTTTCCCTGGCCTTGATTGTTCTGGGCTATCTGCTGCAGTGCGGTAATATTGGCTTGTCGTTCAGCTCTCTCGGCTTCTCGGTCTGCCATCATCATCTGCAGCATCTGCAGCATTGCATCTTGGTTGGCGCTGCAGGTTGGAGGGGCCATCTGAATATTGAGGTAAATGATAAGATAAGAGGGAAATTTCTATGGTTTGTTTGGTTTAAGTTTGAAAAGTTCAAAACTTGAAAACTTGAGTAGTGTTGAGGGGGTAAAAACCAACAACACTTTTTCATTCATACCAAACATCACACATTACAAACTAACACACCGTTGGTTTTAAGAACCATTCATTCGTTCTACGATACAAAGGGGACAGATACAAACTCACACCTACGCAGGTGCTCTAGGGATACTACTCTTCCTCCGGAATGGTAGGTTCTTCGTCTTCAGGGGTAATGTGCTTGGCGAAAGGCGCGGGCGTTGTTCAACTCCTTGCGGGTCTTGTACAACATGAAATCCAGGTGTGCAACATAGTGGTTCATCTCCGGGTGTGGTGGCATGGTTATTGGCCTTCCCATGGGATCATGTCTTGGGTAGTAGAAGAAGCGAGTGTTCTTGATCTTATTCACATTTTGTCCACACAGACAGGCAATTGCTTCCTGCATGGCTTTGGCTATTCCTTCCTTCCAAGTGTTTTCCGTTACAGAAAACCAGATGGTTTCCCATATTGGGGCTCCGAGCTTTCCTCTCAGATCTGCAGTAACTTCCCACCGAGGTTGTCTTCTCGATGGATTGTTGAATGGCACCCCAAAGAATTCAGGATACGGGCGTCCTAAATATTCAACTAGTTGCTTCAAATCCTTCTCGAACATTAGGTTTCCTCCGTGGCCAAGCTGATAGGACTCACAGTTGTACTCCATCTGTGAGAGAATTAGATGAGTAAGTTAATTAGAGAAGTGCAAGTGTGTCAAAATTTTAGGTAGAATTACAAGGAAAAGCAGAACATGGATCTCTTGTTTGAAAAGATCTCAAAGATAAGAGTGAGAATAAGTTTTCATAAATATTCACTTCATTTGTTTTGAAACTAAGTTTTTCAGACGTCCATTCTAACTAGGGTCTCCTAAGGTCAAACAATGGCTCTGATACCAACTTGTCAACACCCGGATTTTTAAGTCCAGATGCCTATTATGACATACATCGCAATCCCAAGAATATTGTTTTTGCGAGACATAATAGATTGATATCACAGAACATCATTCATTACAACACATAATTGTCTTACATAGAGGGATCACATGATCCAGTCTTACAACATAATGGATCTAGAGATCCTATTACAAAACACATAAGCGAAGCGAAGTAGCGGTCGTGGTCCATCCGTTCCACGAGCAACCGTTGACGTCGAGAGTAGTCCTAGTTATCGTAGACGTCCTGCTTGTCCATCTTCATTGTACTTGGTTTTCTTCTTCATAGTCTGGCCATTTGAATAGCCAGGGACAAAGCCATGAGTACTTTAAAGTACTCGCAAACTAATACTAATGTAAGTACTATCAACTATGGTAAGGGGGTGCTAAGCTCTAGGTTTATTTGCATAAAGCCAGTTTTATTTCATAAGCACTTTAGTAATAAAAGACTCTTCATTTGCCTAACTTACTCAAGTGGGAACATTAGTGTCATTCCCACAACTCTGTTGTGATTCAAGTCAAAGTCACAATTCACCAGTCACATGTCATATTTTGAAAAGTGCTGATGACGGAACAGTATGGCCTTTCCAACCGTCCATAACCGTGGACACGGCTATTCGAATAGGTTTACACTCTGCAGAGGTCGCACACTTTTGCCACAACATTTGCAATAATCCGTCAGGGTTAACTGGCCCTGATTTATCACACTCCGTGAGCGGACTACCAACCATAACCTTTCACTTACATACCCTATTATAGGCACCTCTCCCCATGAGCTTGGCCTCCCAGTGAAGACAAACCGTCAGCCTGGGAACTGCACAGGGCTTGGGCCGGACATTCACCTCATTCCACGTCATTTCACATCATTTCACATTTCAATGGAGGCAGCCTCGGCATAACCCCTATGACGCTTGTTTAGAGGGAACCCATACTAAAGCACATAAATTTCCAGGTAAGCCCTTACCCATAATCAGGTATTGTGGGGGTACTTGTAAAATTGGAATGGTATCGCATCCGAACCCAACCATCAGTTTTTGTAAACATTCACCATGTCATTCACAAGTCATATTCACCTTCAAAATCTTTCAATAGAATGAATCATCATTCCAAGGTTTTCAAAGTCATTTGTTTCACATGTTCCCATCTAGAGTAGTCAATTTTATTTGTTTAGCACTAGCAACTAGTCATGAGGGGTGCTAACTAGCTTATAGCTTTCTAGGCTAAGTGTGATGCTCTTGTACTACTCCATAGCTAGACCAAGGGAATCATGAATCAAAAAGTAAACTTTGATAAACCAAAGTCAAAAACTTGTAAGGTAAAAACTTGGGATATGATCATTAAGCATAAAGGAGTATGTAATGGTGCCTTGCTCTTGTAGAGCTTTGCACTAGGTCAACTTGCAAGAATATTAGCTTGCCTTGGTTGGTACAGTTGTCAAAGTGTTCTTCTTCTTCTTCGTAGAAGACCTCCTCCTCCTGGTAGTCTCCGGTACTAGCGTCTATAAACGAATACGAGGATACAATCACCAAACAATACTTAAGTAGACTAATTAGCCTTAATGGCTCACACAAGATGATCTATCATCATCCCAATCATCCCTTAACATCATACTAGGGTTTCTTCTTTAGTGTTTGTAGAAATAAATTCCTCTCATTGAAAATTCTATTAGGGTTTCTATTTAGTTCTTTGGAGAAATAATTTCCTCTCATTGAACCTTGTTAAGATTTAATCTCCTCAAATAAGAAGTATGAGACCATGTTGACCAAAGTCAACACTTCACATTTATCATTTGAGAAAAATGATTTAAATGAGGTACTATACCTCATGCAATTTAAATCCTACTTTGATTTAAGATCCTCAAGTGAGCAAGTATGAGACCATGCAACAAAGGTCATCACATTACTTCACACAACTTGGGAAGATGATTTAAATGAGGTGCTACACCTCATAGATTTAAAATCCTAAATTTGAAAATAATTTAAATGGGCTAGTAATGACTACATAGCCAATATTTTGCTCTAGCCCATGATCATGCAAACAACTAGGCTATGTTTTTACATAAACAATTATGGTACTTGAAAAGTGAATTATGAGAGGTGGAATCACCTCAAAATCATTTATGGTTGATTTTTAAGAATTGTTTGAAATCTGAAAAGTTACTGATTTGTTATTTTTTCTACAGATGATCTAAGATGAATTTTGATTTGGGGCCAGTGGGGTTTGACAGAGCATTTCATGAGCTTTCCAAAAATATAAACTTTGTCAAATTTGGTGCAGTAGATTTTCCTATTTTTAATTTTGAACCAAGCATCTGCAGGGAATTTGATTTAACTGAAAATTCGAATTTGAACTAAACGGGCCTGGCGGGAAACCTAACTGGGCTAAACAGCGAAAACCGAATGGGCCGGCCCAGCAGTGTGTCGCGCACACGCGGGCCGCCTGACAAGGTGGGGCCACTCGTCAGCGAGTGCAACTCACCGAAACGGTACGCAGAGCGGGGAGACGTTGGATCAGACGATGATCGAACGGTTGAGCGTCGTCGTCGTCGTCGGCGAGAAGTGAGCGCTGGCACGGCGGAGGAAGGGGGTCGGAGGCGAGCCTGGACTCCGGGGATCGACGGCGTTGGTGCAGGGCGACGTTGCGGACGACGGCGAGGCAGCTGGTACCGACGGCGACTCCAATGGTGGCTGAAATCGACGGCGCCCTTCTCAGCACCACCGCGGGCTCCGGCGACAAATTGGACGGCTACGCTGAGAATTGGAGAGGGGAAAGAGGTCGAGGGTGCTCAGGGAGATGAGAGGAGATGAGTTGTGTGAGAAATCCATCGCGGGAGGGCCTCCTTTTATAGCGTCCAGGGGTGCTGCGGGGAGCGGGGCAGGTCATCGTCGATGACGGTGATACAGTGGCGGAGAGGTCCTGGCGATGACGCAGTCGAGTAGGCGACGTCCTGGCGGTCACGTCGAGCGTCAGCGCGCTGAAAACGGTGGTCAGTAGCGCTCGTCATCGTCCTCGCGTCCTCGTGCCCGTGGCGGATGGCGTCGGCCATGGCGACGGCGACAGGTCGAGCGCGAGCCAATGGGCGTGTCCATGCGGTTTCTGAGGTCACGGGGAGTCTACTGGCGTGAGGAGAGAGCAAAGGGGTCAATGGAGTTGGCCGGGCGACGTCGTGTCCGTGCGTGTCTGTGGTGCTCGCCGTGCGCGCTCTGGCGTGGCATGGCACACCTGGGCATGTCTGGGCGTTGCGTGTTCTAGTGCTTGTCGGCTTCCTCTTGGCTCGGGAGCGTGTCCATCATGATCAGCAGGGAAAGGTGAGTCTCCAGGACATGGTGGCGTGGCCTGGATGGGAGAGGAGAGGAAGTTGACATGGAGATGGGCATGATCACCTCGGCATGGTCATGTCCTTGCTCCAAACGTCACCAAACCATGTCTCCAATGCATGGCCTTGTCTACTGGGTGCAAGGAGGGTCTGGTGATGACATAGGGTTGAGGGTTGAGGCATTGGTCCACTGGATATTAGGTTGTATAGGGTTGGTAGCACAAGGCACACAAGGTGCTCGACCAAATGGCCGCAAGAGAGATAGTTTGGAAATTTTCAGTGAATTTTGGTGGAGTCACAACATATAATATTTGAAACCTAGTGGTGGTGGTGGTGGTCAAATTTGAGTGGATTTGCAAAAAGATCAAATTTGGCCTAATCTTGAATCTGCTTCAATGTCTCCACTTGGCTTGAGCATAACTTTGAATCCAGAGAGAGTTTGCAGGGGTGTTCTTGAGAAAAGTTGTTCTCCTTGATGAGGTCTTGGATGAGGTGCAAAGAGTTATAATTGTTTGGTTTAAGAATCTCTCAAAACAGAGGCTCAAAGAGGGCATCATGCTAAAAATGGCAGATTTGACCATTAGTGCATGTGAGCTCATTTTGAATTCAAATTTGATTTGATTTGAGTTTCTTTGATTCCAAAGTGTTTCCTAAGTGTTTAGTAACATTACCCAACCAATGGTGCAAGCCAAAATGGTCTAGGTTAAAGATTTGCAAAAATGGCCATAAGCACTTATGTGCATTTTATGTTTTTATTTTCTTTCCCTTTTCTTTGACCAAAGGTCTTTGTTTTGAGTTCATGGAGTGTTAGATTAAGGTTAGTAAGGGTTTCAAACTATTTGGGCCAAGTATAATGGCATAGGTCAAGATTTGGTATTATGGCTATGTGCCACATATGCCGCTATGCATATTTTTATTTTCTTTTTGTTTCACATTGAATTTAGTTGGTAAATGATAGGTTGGATTTGTTGAGGTTTTGCAAACCATCTAGACAAGGTAGCTCATGGCATAGTTGTTTATTTGCAAAAATATAACCATAGGCTTACATAGGCCTTTTCTTTTTAATTTACTTTCTTTTTATTTTGTTTTATCTTGGATGGTAAAAAGGAGAGCAAGGTTTAGGGTTTTAGATCATTTCAAAATATTTCAACAACAAACATGGCAATGTCACAACATATAAGCATGATCACTATGCATCAAACTTAATTTAATAAAAGTTTTTGTTGGTTCCAAAATTTTGGAAATAGGGAAATTCATTTTCTTTGTTTTGAAATTTTTGGGATGTTACATGATGGCCCTCGCCTTCTTCGTTGCGAAAAAAGAACACCCAGTCACCCAAACTAGAAGGTTATGGTTCACGCCTTCATCGCTGCAGAGGAAGAACATCCAGAAACCTACACTAGTGGCTTCGATTGATACTCGCCATCTTTGCAGCAAGGTAAGAACATCTGAAAACCTAAACTACAAGATTTTTCTCATCACCATTGCCGTTGTCGTTGCCCTGAGCTCGTCGTCGCCATTCCACTTGAAGTTCACCAAGCAGCCGACCTCGAGGTTGTGGGTGCGGGCGAACTTCTCCGAGCCATTGTGGAGGAACACATGTGGCCTTCCCCGTCGAACAACACCTCGACAGGCCACCGAAAAAAGCAGCACGCTAGCCAGCTCCCGGCCCGTGAGATATGGCGCGAACTTCTCCGGGAGCCTTTTTGAACTGAAGGGGTCCCCTTGATGAGGACGATGAATTCAAAGAACTCGTGGAAAAAGTCCGACGACGCCGAGTATTTAGGGGCTAGGGATCGTACACCCCGGCCTCTGCCTCGGAGGCCGTGTCCGCAACTCTGACCGCGGCCTGTAGACCCGGCCATGGAGCGCTTGGGGGAGATGGTGGACACTGGGGGTGGCGCTAGGGTTTTTGTGAGGAGGAGACGGTGCTGGTTCCCGAGCACCCCGTTTAATACCCGGAGGCATGCGTGGGGGCGGTGGCGCACAATTATTGCTTGGACGGAGGTAGGCGAAGCTAGGTGCGCTGTGGCACCGTTAATCTTTGGCACTGATGACGTTGGGACTCCAAGTGCAGAGTGTTGTGTCAGAAAAGTATTTTTCCCACAAGGGTGACTCGAGGGTTTATATCGAACTCTCGGGGAACTGGACAAAGAGTATACTCTTCTCCCTTCTTCTAGCAATCCTGCAAGTAAAATAAATGCCTTGTGTCCCCAACTCCACCGTGTGGTTGTCAAGCACAAGGTTTCGTGTAAGTAAATAAACACAAGTAAAAATAAAGCAAATAAAACTAGACTAGATAAAATAACTAAGTAAAAACTGTAAAGGGGTTGATTGTTTTTGGTGTTTTGGATGCAAATAAGAAAAGTAAATATTTTTGTATTTTCGAATTAAAATAGTGCAGCAAATAGAAAACAAGAGAAAAGCAATATAAAGGCGTTTCTTATGATAAAAAGTGGACCGGGGTTCATGGGTTCACTTGACTATTCTCTCTTTAAGTTGTGGTGGACAAATAACAATTCATCAATGCGATATGAAGGTGCACATAATAGTATATGTAAGATCAGAATTAATATGGGTATCACGTCCTAACATAGAGATGATGCAACACATCTCTCTTATACTCCACAAGAAAGAAACTTCATCAATCTTGTATTAAGAATTAACAGAGCATAGCCATAAGTACTTTGACATGAAGTTTGAATATCAAATATGCTACCTTGAACAAACAAGATCATCACTACTGTCACGTGACGAACATAGCACATGCATTCACTTTATCCCTAGTGAGGTAGCAAAAGAAATGCAAAGCCATACTAGATCTTGAACATATTGTCACTATCCAATCACTAAAATCATGCTACTCCATCTAACACACATATCACCCCACACACGCTCTTGCATAGATGTTGGATCAGAACAAATACGTTCTCTTCTGCTTTTGGTTTCTAATCGTCTCATTCTTCTTTTGGACTCTCTTCTCTTGGTTTTGGAACTTCTTGTCCTGCGCTTGGAATTTCTCCTTGGGCCTTGATCATCTCTTCTAGCTCTTCTATCTTCTTGTCTTTCTCCTTGAGTTGGCCGCGTAGTTCATCATTCCTTAGTAGCTCAAAACAACTTTCCTCCTCAAGAGTATTGATGTGATTCTCTAAGTCCTGGAAGTGAAGTCGTTGACGCTTGACAACCTTCCTACCCGCTTTTCTTAACTTGATGGGGACGCCTTTCTCGTCGCGCCTTCCAAAGGGAAAGGAGTAGTGGCCCTTCAGTTCCGTCGAATGACGTCCGCATAGGCGCCCTATAAGTTCCTGCATGACAATGCTAAGGCCCTTCTCCATTGAGTCGCTAACGAGGTTGATCACAATGTCATCGGTCTTCGGCTCGGTGTCACATCCATGTTGAACCGCCTTGACTCCCCAACAACCTTCCTTGTGGAATCTCTTCAGAAGACTTCCCTTGATCAAAGGTACAGGTAGCTTCAACTCTTCAACGATGTTAAGAAGGCAAGCTCCAAAGCGAATATCCTTGAAGTCCTCGGCGGTGGTGTAGTTGAAGCTCATCATCTTCAAGTTGGAGAGTAGAGATTAGAGGCATAAAACAAAATAAGTAAGGAAAGAATTACTAGACGTTAAGTGCATGAATAACTTAACAAAATAGAAAGTCTTATTTCTATAGTGTCTTTATCCAATCCTAGGGTCACGTCCTACAGTCAACATGTGCTCTGATACCATCTATAAAACCTTGGATCGGGTAGGATCCTAAGTCCCTGTGATTAACATGCTAGTCCCTGGATCATAAGCTAGCACTCACAGTCGATGAAATACCATGTAAAACACAATGTCATTATTACACGAATCGAATAAATCCAGAGTTTAATTTATTACAACTTTGCATAGCTCAAGGCTAGCTCAAATAAAAGCAACGAAAAACTTAAGATAAATTGAGTCCATCAACGCCACAGGCTCATTGAGTGTAGACCTGCGATCCTAGCGCACCTTTCTTCAACCTTCATATTCTGCACATGAGTGCAGCCAATAGAATTGGTCAATACTTTGAATGTATGCAAATTACACCAAGAAGGGGAAAATTGACTAAATCTACATGCAAGGCAGACAAGAGGAGGCTTGAGGTTTATTTGCGTAAAGCCAATTTTTACTTAGTAAAGAGAGAAAATTCCTTTATCCTACTTTGCAAAACTTTGATAATTAATATAGGGTCAAGTGGAACACAAGGATATTACACACCAAGCGTCCAATCTCAACCAAACACTTGGATATGACACACCAAGTTCCAAACACTTGGATATTACACACCAAGTCCCAAAAACCCACCTATGGACGATATTACACACGCCATAGGGTTTTGAAAACATTTACTTAGAAAAGAGAGAGGAAATCTTTCAGAGGCCCCATCCTTCAGATGCTCAAATTGTCCTTTTACCGTGGACACGGCTGATCGATCAGGTTAACACTCTCGAGAGTTTGCGCTCTTTACCCACAATTCACAACCAAGCCTTTTTGCCAAAATTCTTCATCTTCATTAAGGCCAGGACGAGGTCACGACGAAGCTTTTCCTTAGTAGCCCCTCCACCTTTCGGATCCGCCCGTGCCCAAAATTCCTCCCAATGGCGGTACCCAGGCGAGGTTTCCCACTAAGTACTTAGCCAAGACAGAGCCCATATTGTATTGCGGTTGCACTGGAAGCTTCTGACATCTGGAACATGGCAGACTTCTTTGATCCTGGGCGGCAGTCCTCCACCAATCTCCACTCGTTGTCCCGTCAAAACCATTCTGCCCAGAAGAAAATTTAGTTTTATTTTGAAGGAGACTTTTGGGAGAAAAGTTGCGCTCATAAACAGAGCTCAAGTACTTAGAAAATTTTCTTGTTTCGAACCCCTTTCGATATTTACGTAGCATAAGCATAGCACTTAGAAAAATTTAGGCATTCCTATGGGCGGGATATCAAGTAGAATTATTTCTAAGTGTAACTCTACTCATGGCAAAATAGCACGCAACTTGCAAAATATTCACAAGTAAAATCTACCAAAACATCCTACACATGCATACTAATCATTTGAAGGAAAAAGACATGCATAGTAGAAAACTTGGGACAACATATGAACAAAGGTGTAACTTGCCTTGATCTGAATAGCACTCTAAACAATATTCCTCCTCGGCAGCACTCGCGCACTCCGCACAATCTATCTCAAAAGTAAAAATAATTTCAATGAATAATCAATGCAACAATAATGTTTCACACTATATGCATGCATGTAATTATGATATAATGATAAAATACTTCAATTTCAACCAAAAATATTATGCATCAAGTCTAACATGCAGGGGACATCCCACGCATTGATTTCGAACATGAATTAATTAAATAAGATTTATATAACTCCAACTATGTTCAAATTGAGGTTTAAGATCCAATATTACAAACGTGAAAATTAGTTACTTATAATTTGAAAATTCCAACGCCAAAGTGTAGATAATAAAATTCTGAAACTAACGCAAAAAGAATCGATCAAAACGGAGTTACGGTTATTTAATTATGATTTTCGGAAGTATTCAGATTTTGTTGTTTTTAAGCAGGAACGTGGCGCGTCCTGAAGCATCGGATCTCGATCAGACGGATGTGGCGCTCCTCGGCTTCAGCTTCGGCTGGACTTCGGCTGGCGGCTTCAGCTTGGCTCCGCTTCGGCGGCTCCGGCGACACGTGAAGGACAGAATTTAACGTATAGTATACGAAACTCAATTTTTAACTGATAAATTCAAAAATTCTATAATTTGCAAAATTAGTAACAGTAGATAGAAAATTTAATTACGAATTCAACGCAAGAAATAAAATCTAAAAGGGAGCTCTAGATTTGAAGATATAAAATTCTAAAGTTTTGGCCGGAGCAGGAGCTAGCTCATGTGACGAACTGATCGATTGGATCGATCGTACCATACGTGAGAGAAATAAAAAAAAAAACGTTGCAGAACGTACTAGATAGACATGAGAGCTTCGCCTCGCCGCCTGCATGGCGTTGTCACGAAAAAAATATCTTTTTAGTATTTACCTAAAAATATCTATTTAGTATGATAATACATCACAAAGGTAAATTCGTCAGAAAAAATCAACATGTACAAAATATGCCATTAGACACAACAATAAGACTATCACATGAAGTTATTATAGTTCCCACAAAGTACACCATGCACAACCACACATGTGGAGGTAACAATATGGGGCATATCAGCATATGGTGTCTTGTAAGCAAACAACCAATAATACGGATTTTCTTTATATTTAAAAATTGTTATCTGCCAAAGAAAGACATAACACAAGAATCAACTGAATATTGCAATGGTCTGCCACGCTTGAATGTCAACATGTTAAAAAATCTTAGATAATCACATTGGATGCAATAGCCTCGGCCTGAGACCTACGTGAGACCACATCTGAATATGTCAGCTATGATGATATGACAATGACCACAAATAGCTTCCAGGTAGCAAGAGAAGTTGTTCTACCTTTTAGGTTTCACCATCCCAAGCATCAACGCAGCGCCTGTTAATATTGCATCACTTCATGACCAGATTTTCCAGAAACTCGCTTAAAGGTCTGCTGAAATGAAACAGGTATAATACATGAGTGCATGTGATCAGAGAAAGCACATACAATATCAGATAGTCACAAGAAATACACAAGTGGGTGGTGGCATACATGATCCCGTAACCAACAAAATACTTAATGTACACGTCCCCGTTTTACGTCCAGTAGAAGCAGTCTCCTGTTGCAGGCCACCGACAAAGGTAAATCAAGTGAACTATACCACACCCAAGATGCGGCTTTGATACTCTCCAACTTTTCTTATCCAAATAATGGAACACCAATCTTAAATAAATTTAGAACATCACATTAAGATAATTAGGAAGTACACCAATCTTAAATAAATTTTGTACACGCGGGTATGAGTAAGGAAGTAATCTGTACCGTCCAGAATGTGGTTGCTTTGAGATCCGGAGAAGAGTAGGGAAAGAGGAATTCATGTGCGTGCACTTGTTCCATTGCATGGATCGCTGCTTTCCCCCGGCTTTTACTCCGGTAGACACGGAGATTCTGTCGTCATTGCCCATCTCCCCTCAACACTGTTGACTCTGTCGCCTCCGCGGTAGCCATTGCCCACCTCTCCCTCAAAAATCTCTCACTCCAAAAATTCCCCACTCCAGATCCTCTATCGCCGCCGCCGCCATGCCTGCTCCGTCGGCGACCCTCTCTGCTTCGCGCGCCCCTTCTTCAGGCCGGGAGCGGCTGATCCGCGGGAGGCGGGCGCGACTGCTCTGTCTCCCGGCCTATCCGCCACCCGTCGTCGTCGTCGGGGCTGCCAGCCTTGCCGCCTCTTGCAGGCAATGTCTGGCGGGTCAAGTCCAGGGAGAGTACCCTCCCATTCCTTGGAGGGGGCAGTATCCACAAGTGATTTCTACCCCCTGCCCGAGTACGTAGCCTCTCTGATATCTCCCGCCGGCGAGCCGGTATCCTTTGACCGGTTTGTGGCTGAGCCTGGGGTTGAGGATGAGAAAGAAGAGGCCTCCTTCTTCGCCGGGCCACAAGAAGGCAGCAGCAGCGTCGACGAACGAGGCAACCAAGGGATTGGTAGCAGCATCGAAGACGGCGGCGAACAAGAAAGGGGCAGCGACATCGACGACCGATGCGCCGAAGAGTTGCAGCTAGTGTCATTGGTAATGAGCCGGCAGAGAACCAGCACACTGCAACGTACATAAGCATCAACATGCGAATCTTCTTGAACTTCAAAGCAGAGGATTTCAGAGCCTTAGTCTGGGATTGCAGAGACACAAGCTGAGCCTTCAGCTCACTAATTGCAGCCTGGTGGATGCTGCCCTGCTCCTCCATCTCTATCTCCCTGCAAACGAGTGCATCAGTCTTCAACTTCAGCTCCCTCTGTACGGCTGCAAGCTCTTTTTCAAGAACCTCCAGGTTTCTTGTTCGCAGACTGACCAACTGCTCAACATAGTCCCGCACGAGATCAACCCATATCCATGTTTTGCATGAGTACGCCTCCTGGGGCAAACATTAAACAGGGAAAAAATGGGGGGATTAAAAAGGAAGTCAACCACACAAACCAAATCGAGACGCAAAAACCGCAGATCGAGATGCAAAAATCGAAGGGATAAAATTCCTTACATTTGTTCCTATTCTACTGCAGGCATAGAAATCTCGGTTAGGGTTCCTAGTGGTATTGGATCTTTTTTGGGATAGGGGGATTTTGCAAGCGCAGAGGAGCCTGGGAGGTGAGATCGGATCGGAGAGTTTTTCCTCGATACTGCGGGTATGAGACCATGGGGAGCCAGATCCACAGCTGCTGCGGCGGTGGGCAGTGCCGCCGCTGCTGCGCGTGACATCGCCGGGATACAGAAAAGGAGGCGCGGAAGGAGATGGTGAAAGGAAAAGAGAAAGCAGTGGAGTGGAGGCGATGCAAGAGAGAGGGATGGCGTGTGCTTGCACGATGGCCAGGGAATCTCGGGCACTCTGACTTCCTTTATGCCGTGTCTCACGGGGTGCTGCTACTGCTGTAGTGCAAAGTGTGGTGCAGAAGTGAAATCCTCTTCCATTCATTTTCTCCGGATCTCAAAGCAACACCCCACTCTGAACGGTAACGATTGCTTCCTCACCCATCCTTGCGTGTACAAAGTTATTTCCGGAGATAAAAAAATCCATACTCCCTTCTTTATCAGAGCAGACAAAGTTATTTGTTTGAGATAAAAAAAATAGCAACACTGTGATTTCTATGGTAGAATTGTTCAATTCACATGTAAGGATATGTTCACCGGGAAGAAACGGTAAGCTTAATTTTGAACCATAAATGACACACCATCCTAGCACACTATATCTGAACAAAACCTAAATTCAACATTTTTTTGCTACAATCCTTTGGAACATAGGCATTGTGCTTTCCATTCCTTTAGAAAGGGTCAATCTTAGTTGTACAAAGGCATGGCTTCATCTTAATTGCATGATTCACACGGGAGTGTGTAGTTTATTTAAATATTAGATGGCTAAACCTGAATATCCATACCAAGTGCAAAACTGAAACTACATATGTCAGGAAGCAACAAAGTCAGGATCAATCTACTGGCTAAGAAAAATGAGATTGTAAAACAGTAAATACAAATAGACTAACAAAATTGGTTAGTTTCCAATAACATAGTAACAATTTTGAGCTCAACAAACTATAAATGAGATGACACACCTTTTTGTTGGCTCAAGAGAAAAAGAAAGTATAAGGTAACCTTCAAGCGCTGTTAGGACGTCGTTGTTATCAATTTTAGCATTTGACCACATGGTCATGCATGTCATGAGATCATCTAGCAAACCTGTAGACCTAGACTGAATTAATAGATACTGATTTTTTGATTATCTGAGAGCGCATAAATAAATGCAGTGCAGTAATGACAATTAGGAGAAGTAAACTACATCAAAGGCTCAAAACTGAACCATGTTCGAAGAAATCCGCAATCATATGACTAAATCAAGCATGCACTTACTTACTGGAATCAGAAGACAAAATCATGCCTCATCGATACTGCCTAATTAGGTATCATTGTATTACTCCCAAAAATATCTCCCTCACAACTGATAACATCAAAATGTTTCCAGATTAGCGCCTCAAAGAAATTATGACAAAACAAATATTCCCTCCATCACATGTTACTTGTCTCAGATTTAGTATATGGGTCGGAGGAAGTACTAAACTTAGTCTTAACCTCTTGGTATTTCTGTAATTGGAGCTAGGTATATTCAGCAACCATATTCAGATTTTCTTTGCTAGCTCTATGCCTCAAGAATATATAATTATTAACTATGAAATTCGTGTAGCACTCCATGCTAACAAATTGTGCAACATTAACCAAAAGTTTGTTCCTAACCTGAAGGCAACATATTTATGTATCTAGGAAACACGGTTTTTCAGAGAATAGACTATAGAGGCAGCACATACATATTAATTATCTCTCTGGAATCCCTTCTCAATTCTAACTTGTTGCTGCTGGAGTATATGTCAGATAGCGACACAACTGCACATTAATATGTAAGAACTGCGGAATCATTGTAACTATCTTCTCTTAACAACTCATGCAAATTTTTGGGAGTAAAGAAGATGACCAAGCTATAAAGGAACCAAAAGATCTGAGAAATGAGGGAGATATCAACCATAGAGATTTTTTTGTAAGAGACTCACTCAACGTGGAGCATTAGGAAGATATGGCGACTAATCTCTCAGCCCTCCACCAATGGAAGATGAAGAGTAACACAATGCAAGGAAATACCCGACCAAGCGCTAGAGTCGGGGCAAAAAGAGCAAAAAGGAGAGGTCTCAATGCGCAGATGCAAAACCTAGTAATCACTAACCAGGTCTAGTATGGAGTAACAAAAACTACAGATGTCACATAAGTGGATATTCTATGTCACATAATCAGGTATTCCAATACTTATGCTAGATTGCTAGAATTGTTTTCATTTTGAAAGTTAAAGGTACAATCTTCAAACCTATAATATTATTGTCTTGCTAAGAAAACCAACACCATATATTAGACTGAGATTTTGATTTGGCATACATGCCATTATTACAGTGGGCACCCAAACAAAGTGTGTAAGCTTCCTTGCACAAAATTAAATAATACCAGCACTCCAGAAATTATAGCGTCAAAGCTTTTCCCAATTAAAATTTTAACATAAATATATAACTTGAAAATGACCCAAGAATGGACAAATCTAGTGGAGGGGTGGGTTACCAGCGGCAATTGGTGGCGTTGTTGCAGAACAGAGGTGGCTGCTGTGGTCCGCCGACAATCAGTGTTGCCCACTATGATTCGGATCTATGGGAGGTCCATGACGGTATGTGAAGATATGGCGGAGCCGTCAGACGTAGAGGACTCCCTTCAAGAAGATCAAAATCATTGCATACAAACTAACATTATGTTTCACAAACAATATTTAGACTGCATTTCTATAAGTTTGAGAGAACAAATATGACTTCTTCTCACCTAATATGAACACATGAGTGCTTCTAGATTGGCTATGAATGAATTAGAATCTCAATTTCCTAACATTCTAATTCATTCTTAGTCTGTGCTCATTTTTATTCTTAGGAAATTGATATTCTCAAATTTTCTAACATTCTAATTCATTCTTAGTCTGTACTCGTTTTCATTCTTAGAAAAATTGAGATTCTAATTCATTCTTAGTATGTACTCGTTTAGTCATGCTCATGCATTACACAAGGTGGTGTCATAATAGGCTAAAATATTATAAACACAAATCCTCTTTTACAGTTCTCTAACTAAGATGTACCGGGAGCAATTACAACAGTGCAAATAAAAGCTAGTAATATTAGGAAAATGATTGACATTAACATCCTTCCTATTTGCCCATCTTGCTTCCATCAAACGAAAGAAAAATGAAACTGATCCCAGTTAAAATCCAATGCAACATGGAAGTTCAACACTGTATACTTCGAAACTGAATACCACTTAAAATCCAATGGAACATGCATGATCAACACTGAATGTTTTGCCACCAAGCAATGGTGACGAGGGTGCTCCTCGGCAATGCCCACCTTTTGGGGCTTAGGGTAGACGGAATCCTGCAGGCTGACATGAGACATCGGATACCAAACAAACGGGGAGAGAGATTTACCCAGGTTCGGGGCCCTCGGTGAGGTAAAACCCTTACTTCCTGCTTGTCTGATCTTGATTATTGAAACTATCAGGTTACAATGGGGTAGCCGAAGGCTTCGACTACGATCTCGTCGAGAGACTAAGTTTTCTGATGACCTAGCTCTAGACTTGCGGTGGTTATGGCTACGGTGGTTGTGTGTCCCTCGACAGACCCTCTTCTGGCCCTTATATTGTGAGCCAGGTCTCAAGAGTTCTGTCCGGGTTCGACTAGGATACAAAGAGTCCTACGTCTAAACTTTCCTTGTTTCTTCGTCTTCTTGCCTTGTTCATCAAGAATCCTTCTTTGGAACCGACATATCTGCCCACCTTGGTCGGTGGACAATCTTCATGGGCCCCTGGTCGGGGCGTAGGAGGTAGCATAATACTAGTTACCCGAAGGGTAATGCCCACATCAGTAGCCCCCGAGTGACTGGCCGAAGCTTCTTCGGACAGGGACTAAAATTGTCTTCTGTCGAACATTCATAATTGCCGGAAGATCTTGACTCCTTCGAAACAGAAATGCCTTTGGTATCGGGTGCGCGTTCAGCGCTCCCGATGGGAGTAGCCCCCGAGTCTAGGCACGGATGCTTGCAACCATGTGTAGACTCAAGTTGTACTACTCGATTCTTTTTATGCTGCCGACGCTTTCTGCGAACCGTTGTGATCATCTGATACCTTTTTATATCGGGTCTTCAATATCTTCGAGTAAGGTCATGCCTGTTGGTAGTACGTAAAGGATTTTGAGTAGCGTGCCCAGTTTTACTTGATAAATCGACGCTGGTTAACTGCTGATGGCAAAACAACGTTACTCTACTCAGAATCAAGTCCCCGGGCATGATCCTGGATCGTATGAAATCTTCGAGTCCATAATTTTTATCGGGTGCACGTCCAGCGCTCCCGATGGGAGTAGCCCCCCGAGTCTGGGGATGGATGCTTGCAACCGTGCGTAGACTCAAGTCAAGCAACTCGATACTACAATTTCCTTCGGATGCTTCCTTCAGACGCTTTCTTCGGATGTTTCCTTCAGATGCTTTCTTCGGATGCTTTGAACCAATATTTCTTATGACATCATTAGTGACGTTGTTACTGCAGTGGTTCGATTGATATGACGTGACCTGACGGGCCCACCCTACTCCTGCGTGGTCAGTTAGGAAATGACTGGTCCTTGCGCATTGACCGAGATGCCTCCTTGATTTCCGCGCGTAGTGGAGGAAATGTCCCTTAGTAGGATAGATGCAACGACACGTGGTGACCTAATCACAGATCTCCCTTGATAACCTTTGTTTTATAAACGAGAAGAAAGAAATTTACTCTTTCTATTCTCCCTTGTCACAGTCTTTCTTCCTCATTCGTCCTAGCTCCTCAAAGCTACCGCGCCGCCGCCGCCATTCTTTGATTTTCTTCCGATTCCCAAGCATTCTCCAAGATGGTGAAGAAGAAGAATCTTACAACTACCGTCGGGGCCGCAACCAGTGGCGTCACCGTCAAGGTCACATCTGGCGCGTCAAAGAAGGGCGCATCGGAAGTCTCTGCCACGGTGCTCGCACTGGAGGTTTCAACCGCGGCGCCTGCACCCGGTGATTGGCCTGCTTCTACAACGACCAAGCGCGATGAGAAGAAAGCTCGTAGCCTTGGTTTGATTTCCGCCGACGAAGGGAACATCATCCTTCCAGGTTCGGCTTCATGCCCCAATCCTCCTGCCGGTTTTACTGTGATGTTCATGTCATTCTTGTACCGTGGACTTTCTCTCCCTGCCCATGAGTTTCTCCAGCGTCTTCTTCATATATATGAGATTCAGTTATGGCAATTGACTCCCAATTCGATCCTCCATCTCGCTATTTTCATTACCCTTTGTGAGGCCTTTCTGGGCATCGAGCCCCACTGGGGTTTGTGGAAGAAAATCTTCTTTGTAAAACGCTATAACTGTAGTAGCGGTTCTTTCATCACCGGTGGAGTTGGATTTGTTGTTCGCAAGGAAGCGAACTATTTCAACTTCCCGATGAGAGAGTCAGTTCAAGGATGGAGACTGAAGTGGTTCTACATCAAAGACTCATCGGTAGCAAAAATGCGTCTGCCGAAGTTTGTTGATGTTCTTGAAGCTGTGCCGAAAAAGTCTTGGAAGAATATACTGTCACCTGAAGAAAAGCCTGCAGTCGATAAATTGTTCGACATAATTCTTCAGGTCAAAGAGTCCGATGGTCAGACTATGATGGGCACCGAAATAGCAGCTGTTTTCTTGAAACGTCGAATCCAACCAATCATGTCCAGAGCCCACCCAATGTGGTTATATTCGGGTCCCATGGATGAGACCAGAGTAAATGTTGCTGAATTGTCTGAGAAGGAATTATTAGATGAAGTTAGGCACCTGACTCATTTCAGTCAAGAGGACTCAATTCCGCTTTTAGCTCCTCAAGCACCCTTCGATTCCGACCATCCACCTAATGAGGTAACTTTTTTCTCATACCCACAATAACTTTTGTATTCGAGATGTGCTCTTTTCCTTTTTATTAAAAACCTTCATTTCCTTCGACAGGTCCTGTCAGCTCCCGAATGTTTTCCGAATATATCGGATGAAGATCTTTGAGGAGGGAGATTCTTCCGTCCCTACGGAGTCCCGTGCTAAGGAAAATAAGGACTCTGAAGACGAAGACAATGATCTTGCAAATCCCGAAGCTCTTTCTACAGACCATAGATCTTTTGCTGATGACATAAGTGATACGGCGGAGTCAAATCATGACGATGATGTTGATCATGCTGCCTTTGTTGATGCAGCTCCGGAGAAGGCCAACATGCAATCTTCGAAAAGACCGTCTGGCGGCTTCGCAGACGAAGATGATTTGTTTGACCTGTAAGTTTCCTTCTACTGCTCTAAGAACTCCTTTGTATTCTAGTACTCATTCTGATTGGTTTATATGCTTACAGCGACGAGGACTTCATAGAGCCTCCTTCGAAGAAGGTTAAGGCAAATTCCAGCAAGCTAGCTCCTGCAGCTTCTGAGGCTTCGGCTCAAGCAGCAGCCCCGACAGCCCAACTTTCAACATCTTCTTCCCTTTCTAAAGGGAAGGAGATTTCTTCACCAGCTGCCGTTACAGCTTCTCCTCCTCCTTCCGAAAGACATGTAAGTTTCTTCATTTTCTTTGATGATGGGTTTGCTTCTAACAGCCCCCGAGCCTATATTCGACTGATCACAGCTGAACGTGGACTTTTGGAGAAATATACCATTGTTTTTAACAAATTTTACTTTTTTCTTCTTTTTATAGGACTTCCAAACGGTCATCACTGCTTTGAAGGGTTTTGCCTCTCAATTCACTTCGATTAAACCCAATAATATTCGACTTCAAAAGGAAGGTGAATCTACTACTTCAAAGCTTAATAATGCAGTGAAAATAGCTGCTAAAGCTTGCCAGAACGCAGATTCTTTGAAGGAGGAGCTTGAGCGGCTGAAGAACAAACTGAAGGATGAGGAAGCTCTAAGGGCTACAGCCGAAGCCCAAAGGAATGAGAAGGACGACCTTCTTCATCAATCCACTTTGGCCCTGCTTAGTAATCCTTATTGACTTAACTTTTGAATTTCCCTTTCTCAATCTTATTGTAACTCAAATTTTACTATTTATCCTTTGCAGAAGCTGCCGATATTCCTACTGATGCTTTGGACAAGCTCTCGGATGATTCTCCTGTCGATGCTCTGTCAATGACATTCGAGTCTAGCAAGCTTATTCAAGCCCTTCTTCAGAAGAACAAAGGAGTCATGTCGAGGATGCATGCCATGATCTTCCCCAAGGCCAACCAAGAAAAGACTCTGGAACAGCTAACGGATGCTTTCGCCGTCGACACCAAGGAAATTATCAAGGTATTCAAACGTACCTCGCGTACCTATGGCGCTCTCCTTGCTTTCCAGCTTATGATGGGATATGGCTTTAAAGCCGATATGGAACGGATGACAAAGGAGCTTCTGAAGGAGCAAGATGGGCAAGTTATTGACTTGAGCCTTTACAAATCATCAACGTGCAAGTGTCCGCTGCAGCTTCTTGAGTTAGTTTCTGCGAACAAGTCACCTGCTGGTCCAAGTTTATCGACCCAGACTCAAGCTCCTTGATTTCTTTTTAACAAATTGTAATCTCGTCCGTTTGTTTGAAACAATACCTTGTCAGAAAGGCCTTTTTATTGTAATGAATCCTGTATTGGCAATGTTGCCAATACCTCCTTTTTGCAATGCTCCTTTTAATGTTTTGAATGTACGCTCCCGATGGGAGTAATGCCAGCTGAAGGTACACATATTCCATAACATACTTAATGATGTGTCTTGCAGGTGGCTCCTGTACCTTCTTTTACCGAAGGTCCTTCGGGTGGTGATTCTAAAAATGATCGGCTCCGGCGTATGAAGTCCCGTATTCTCCAGATGGAAAAGGATATGCGCGGTATTCACGCCATGGCTGCCATTATAAAGAAGAAGGGCAAGCTAGCCACTGACGCAGAATGATACGCTCTTGCTGAGTTGCAGAAAGCAACAGAAAGCTTGAACTGTAAGTATTTTCCTCTTCCTTAGCTTCTTTAATACTACCAAGGATATCTTTCTGATGTCATCTCTATCGTTGCTTCTTATAGTCATAGCTTTGAATTTGTCGGAAGAAAACCAACGTGTGCATGAACGCGTAAATGCCTTGACCAATCTAGCATGCTTTGACGAAGTCTTCTGGAGGAACCAATCAAAGGCTGTCATTGTTGCAAAATTCCAAGATCGGGTGCAATAAGTGCACCGGTTCTTTGACAAGTGTTACACTGGTTTGAAGATGATATGGAAGACAATGTTTCCCTTGAACGAAACTCCTTCTACTTTATTGACTTTGATGTCAAAGTTTAGCAATGTCAAGAAGATCCAGAGTCTAATTCGTTCACAACTTATTGCTGGAGCCGAAACTGCCTTTGCCCTTGTTCTTTCCAGATATCCCTCTACGAATTTGATGGCTATTGCAAATGCCGATGGTAATGTGGGATATCTCTTCGTTAAGGCGAAAATTCCTGCTGCCATTGCGATTGTAGGCTGGAGGACAGTTCAAAAGTAGATGATGAAGCAAAAAACCCAGAAGAGAAGTCCTGATAACATATATACTCCTGTTGTAATGATGGTATTTATGCACTCGATATTTATTGCAGTCGATTGTTCGGGTGCATTAGTTTTATGCATAACTTTGAGTCCATCGAAGGTGTTTATATGTACCTTCTTTTTTGGCTAGATATATCTTATCATTCGATTGTTTCATTAGAAGCCGTTGGCAGAGCAAATTTTAATGCTCGTTAGTATTTTGGCATCTGTATTATGATGCTCAAGTATGAAAGTTATCGGAAACAAATTTTTTGAGTGATCAGCTCATGTTGTAGGTTTGGTAAACCTGTCGTATTTGCAACTTTGTTTCCACCGACGAAGATGTTTTGGCGACAGCCCCCGAACGAATCAAGGGAACTATGTCTGCCATCGACTCCGTCGCTCTTTAGTACTTCTTTAGTTTAAAGTAACGGCATGGGTCTTGTTTGTAAGTACATAGTTCTTATCCTTGCTATCTGCAGCACTCGCGTAGTCTTCAGGCTTTAGGGAAGGATAATTGTGTATTTGTTTATAAGTCCCATTTATTTTACCTTCTATTGCAGCACTCGTATTTTCAGAGGCTTTAGATGGTAATTTTGGGTATAATCTTTGATAACAATCCTCAAACTTATTTCTCGAGTGTATGGGCCGAAATCAATGTTCGTGGTAGTATGCAAAAAAAAAAAAGTCTTGATGAACTTGTTCGGGTGTCCCGAACTAATTCGGTACTCAGATAAATTGCGGTGATCCAACATACCACTGCATGTTGTAGTATACAAGTTGTTGATATGATCTTCATGAAGGGACTTCTTCACAAATATCACATCCCTCAGAGTGGTACAACAGAAACATTGCAGGTCATAACACTCCAGATTATATTACAAACATGGTCCTAACAAGTTGGTATTCTCACAGGTCCGATGAGAACACCTAAGCTACTAATATAGATCCATTACAACTTAACATAAACTTAAACTGAGCTCAGCAACTTATTTATGTATGCCACTACGCTGCTCGGCTCTAAGTTGTCTAGGGTAGAACACTACTCCTCCGCCTCATTGTTGTCAGCTTCGTAGACTATTCCGTAGTCCACGCCTTCCACTCCTCCGGATAGATCAGGTTCCTCGTAGACCAGTTCGTAGCCTCCTTCCGGTGCTCCGTCGTTGGCCTCCACTTCATTGTCACAGTCTAGCAAGGGTGTCGAAAGAAAGTGAGTACAGAGGTACTCAGCAAGTTCAAAAGAGAAAAGGTGTTTGATGCTCTAGCTACGACCATTGATCAGAAAATCTCAGGTCAATGCATGTTTCGCAAACATTTCTTCAAAAGGTTTATTTTATATTGAAAACTATGCCCGCCAGTCTTCACAGGTTGACCAGAACTTCATGGAGTTCCTTTCCTGCCGCGTTCATAGTTCCCTTCCCGGAACTGGGAGTGACAAGCCACAATTTTAGTACACTCTGCAGAGGTGCGTTACTTTTCCCATAAGAGAACTTATCCTTGATACCAACCGAGACGCGTTTCTCGTCCACACTTCCTTGGTGTGGGGCCAGGTGTAAGATCCAAGCCAATCACTGCCTTCTCCTCGACCCCGCAGACCCACCCTTTTGTAAGTATGTCCTGCCCTTTATCTATGGGTAGACCGACCCAGGCATTTGTTCTCACCTATACCATTAAGGTAGACCGTTCCGAACAATTCATGTGCCCTGTCCTATACACCATAGATAGACCGACCTGGACAACCCTTACAATCCATCATAGACCTTTAATAAGTCTGCCCTCTCCTGTATCTAATGGTAGACCATTACGGACCACTGTCCTCACCTTTACCAAAGATAGACCGATACAGGTAACCCTTATCACTAGTCCGTTGATATGCGAGAGGGAAAAGATACAGCTGACTTCCCCAGAGCCATTATAGATCTTATGGTTAACGCGAAATGTACGGTGCTAGAATCACTAGACGGCATTGGTAATTAGTCCTAGATGAGTAGAACCCTTGCAATGGAACCTCCACCATCAACACATACCATGGTTCCATTGCCAGCCACATAGTCATATTCATAATTGGAAAAGTAACATTTCATTTTCAATGCAGGAGTGATAAGTATATAGCTTTGCGAGTAAATTGATAGAACATAATCAAGATGGCATGAGCAAGAGTGAACTTGCCTGGTGACTGCGAGATAGTGCAGTTCGATGTGTTGGATGGAACCTGGACCTTGGGTTCTGTAAAGAAGCATCATTGTCCGGTAAGGACAATGTTATAAAATCCAAATGGTGCATGCATGGGTGTATTATTTTATGTTGAAACCCTTTCCCCGAAGTTCTTATTAACGTTTGGATGGATTGGAGTTAATATTAATATTTATGCCTTTGGCAGTAATTTATATTCCTTTTATATTGTTTTCTAATAGAAGAAAAGGTTTAGGATTAATAGAATTTCCTTTGGAAAATATTAACCTTAAATAAAAAGGTTAATAATAAAAGAATATTTCTCTTTTTTGGAAATATTGAGTTTTGAATATATTAAAGTTATTTGGAATTTTCCCTAATTTTACATATCTAAGGAAATTGCTAATTTGAATGTTTTCCATCAAGAATTAATATCTAAAATTCTTAAATTTGAATTATCATCAATTATTTCATTTTATATTTTATTTTGGTTAAGGAATATTTTCTATGAATAATTCCTATTTTTCTTGAATTTTTGGAGTTATTCTGGATTTGTTTGCAATTTTTATAATATAGGACTTGAATTCAAATTTGAATTAAATCAAACCCTAAGTCAAAAGACTAAAATACCCCTGCAGGTCCCACTGGTCAGCCCACCTGGTCGAACCGGACCAACTCGGCCCGAGTTGACCGCGTCGGCCCACTCCACTCCGTCTCTCACTCGTGTCTAACCTAACCCTAGCGCTCAGGCGACTGCGAGGTGATAGCGTCGCCGCCATGGCCGCCGCCACGCTCCGGCCAACTCCGGCCGCCCCTGGCCTCGCCACCGACACCGCCTGAACCACCGTGCGAAGATCTATCGATCTGTCCGCACGGTTTCGTCAAATCCTTCCTCCTCCTCCAGATCGCCACCCAGTCAGATCTGGAAGCAAATCGCCTCCAGCGATTGATGGTCTCCGGCAAGCTGTGGACCTCGTCGTCGACGCTAGCATCCTCCTGGGACTGACCTGGCGCGGGTGCTGCTTCGGCAAAGCCTGTGCCACGTCCCCAGGGTGCTGCGCTGTTCGTGGAGCTCGTCGGCGTAACGCTGGCGTCCTCCCTGGATTTGCAGCTGCTACGGCCGTGCGGACACTGCCTCGCCATGCCGTAGCTTCTGCTTCCATGCGCGGGTAAGTTCTCCTGCTCCTCCTCCCTCTCATCACCATGCTTGTGCGCCTCCATGCTACTGTACTTCTTCCTCCTCTTACTCCCAGGCTTCCTGATGATCCAAGGATCATACAGGGCCTTGCTGCTGATGCATATGCATCCTATGCTTCCTCTCTGCAAGCCCTGGCCAACCAAACCATCTCTGGTTACTGGCCAGGTGTATGTTGCTTGCAGTTCATGGTCATGGTTGCCCTTCTCCATGGCTTCTGCCATGCTATGCCTTGTTGTGCCATGCTCAACATGCTACCTAGGCTTACTGGTGTCCTTTGCTTGCTTGTCTAGGTGTATTGCTATGCATTTGCTTGCTGGTGATGCTTACTGTCATGCCAAGCTGTTACTGTGGCACTTGTGATGCTTGTGAGGTGCTCCTGTGTCTTCTATATGATCCAATGATCCATTGGATCAATAGATCCTGGTGGCTAGACTCTCTGTGTTGCTTGGCTGCTACTCTAGCCATTGGCTAGGCACTCCAGCTCTTGCTGGTTGCCAAATGGTTAGCCTGTGGTGCTTATTGGGGATTATTTCCCACTCTGTATAGCTTGTGATGCTACTGATGCTCTACCAGTGACTTATATGCATGCTTAGGGGTTATTTAAGTTACTTGAGCTTGCAGTTATGCTTGGTTAATTAGCTTGGATAGCCAGATAGGCATTACTGGAGCAGTTGCTTCAGTAATCCTTCTGTGCATGTCATGTTGTTGCCATGTATTCAGTTCTATCAGCTATCCTTGATGAACCATGTGTTGGTTATGAGTTAACTGTATAATCTATTGCTTAAATGAATTCCAGTATGATTTTGGAATAGATTTCCTTGTCTGAACCTGTGTGGTGATGAAGACTATCAGCCTGTGTGGCTTTGCTTGCATATTAAGCTAGCATGTGACCTCAGTAGCTAGCTACTGCATCTGGTTGCATCCTATTTGGCTATTGGTTGGGTTTTATAAAAATATGAACAAACTCCACAGTTGGGAATCATCTAGGTGAATGCCCTGTGGATGCTTTTGATGAAAAATGGGTGAATCTGATGGTTAAACACATCATATGATGCTAGGTTAGCTAGTTGGCTACTGTTCTAGGGTTTTGGTAACATGGATAGCTAGCACTTAAGCATATCCAGTGACTATCTTCTCTAGATCTTGGTCTGGCCTCTTCTGCTTGGCATCACTTGGTAATTACCAAGTGATGATAAACCCAGTGGAGCAATCTGCTCCACACCAAGTGTGTATGAGCATGCTTATGATGGATTGGATCATGAGATCCATCCAGGTATGATGTATACCTTGCTCCAGCTCCTAGAAAGTAATTTGTTTGTTGATGCAGAGCTTCTGGATGGTTGCTATGATCACAACCCTTCACCTCCTAGCTCCTGGTTGATCTACTCCTTAGGTCACCATGATCTATGGATGATTGGTTGGTTTTGGTGTTTGGTTTCCCTGGATAAATGTGTGAAACACTTTACTAGTGGTTCTTGAGCAGTTCTTGCTGTTCTTCCTGATGATCTGATGAACTCTATCCTATCTCTAAGCACTGTGCTATTTATAGAAACTTATGCTGGGCTCCTTGGTTGACAGCTAATGTATGTGTGTGTGTTGTGCTGTCTTGTGCTCCACTCCCTGCTCCTGCTGGTGCACTGCTGCAGTGTTCCCTCTTGTCCTGGGTTGGAACTTGCTCCCTGCCTCCAAGCTTATCAGCTCCATTGTTATTTCTTTCTTACTGCCAAGTGTCAATGACACTTGGTAATAGACAATCCTTCTATTTGTTGATGCTTTACAGGTTTCCAAGATCATTCAAGAATTGGAAAGTGACAAGATGAAGATTGATCAAGATTTTAGTTTAGGATCAATTCAATTGATGTAATTTTATTTTCTGTCTTTTATTATTCATCAATTCTTGTATAAAGGATATTGCAATGACAATGTATCTATGTGTGCATATCAATAAATCTCAAGTTTTGTTTTATGAGCTCTTTGTAAATTTGTTGATATTCACTTGTAATTTATTTATATAGATTGGTATTCCTGTGATTAAGTTTTGTATATATAAGATGTGTGCATGAATTATGAATTCATAATTCATAATTCATTGGTTTATTATTTATCTTATACTTCATTTGTGTTATTAATTCTATTTGAAATACAATTCAAATCCTCCCAAAACTCTAAGTTTCAAAAGAAGTCATGTCGAAATTCATCACACTCTCCTTGCCCTAACCCTAATAGCAACGAGAGAGAAACCTCAATCCTTCTTATGTTTTATACAATAAAGCGCGAAAATTTCCCCCATTTTGTGATGAAATGCACATCCCATTTCTAGTTCTACCCTTCGTTAGTCCTATGTTCTGGGATATTACATAAATGAAACATGAGTTTCTATTAATAAGATAAACTAAGGACGATGTGGCTAAAAAAGCCTCATTGAAAGAAAAACTTGTAGGAAGAAAAAATTAAAGATGCATAATGCCGCTCGTCTTCTTTAAGCGAGAGGAGGGTCCTTCTTATCTTGGGTCTTGTCTAGGGAGCCGGTGGCTCTGGAGGTGCCGATGATTTCTTCAGGAGTACTTGCGACGAGCGCCAGAGTATTAACGTCTTCGGCTAAAGCTTTATTGTCATCTGTCGAAGGCCCAACCGCTGAAACTCCCAATGCAGGGTCATCTGGTTTCTTTTTCGACTTCTTGATACTGTCATCCTCTTTATCTCGAAAGGCTAGTTGCTTAGAAGGGAAGTCGATGACTTCTTGTTTTATTCCAAACTTAGCGGCAATCCTCTGAAACTCGCGATCACAGTTATCCGAGCGAGAGAAACTTCCATGGACTATGATATTGGTTCCATTGTTGCCTGGCATCTTGAGCTTGAGATACGCATAATGTGGCACAGCCATGAACTTGGCATAAGCCGGTCTTCCGAGTATAGCATGGTACTGCGATTCCCAATTTACTACCTCGAACTCTATTCTTTCTTTCCTAAAATTGTTGGGTTTCCCAAAGACAACATTCAAGGAAATTTTGCCAAGAGAATATGCTGGTAAAGTAGGAAGGATGCCGTGAAAACATGTGTCAGATTCTTCTAGCATCTTCATTGTAATGCCCATGTTCTTGACCGTGCCTGTGAATATCAGATTTAATCCGCTTCCACCATCCATGAACACTTTGCTCATATTGAATCCTCCTATTTGCGCCTCAACTACCAAGGCAGCATGACCTAGCTTTGGGATGGTCCTCGGGTGATCTGCTCTACTGAACAGGATGCTCTGTGACGACCAGTCAATATATTCTGGAATATTTGCCATGGTACTTTCTGCGAGGTTGATTTCTTGCGTGAGTTTCTTCATCTCTCTTCTTGAAACACCAGTTTTGTGAATCATACTCATCTGTCCCCGCGGTGGAGGGAAGGACTCATTAGGGTTACGAGTTTGCACTTGCTAAACTTGGTGCTGGGGGGGTGGTGGTGGTGGTGGTGGAAGGTTCGGTTGCTGCTGCTGCTGAATAAACTTCTGCATGTTGATAAACTGTCGACAGTCCCTGAGCAGGTGACTCGACTTCTTCTTGTCATCCTTGGGGTCGATGTACGCATGTAGATAGCAGGGAGCGTTTAGCTGTTCAGCAAAAGGCAGTTCTGGGACCCGTGAAGGTCGTCCTTTGTAGTTGCCGCGATTCCCTGAACTATTACGGTTGCTGTCCTGACGATCATCACGTCTATCATCATACCGATCATCTCGTCGATCAGAATATCCAACAGCCACTATGTTGGTATCATCGTATCCGCGATCTTTCCTCTTCTTGCGACGATATCTTCGGTTGCCCGAATCATGCCTCGGCTGATCGTCATCTTCATCGTCACTGCGCGGACGAGGTTTTCTTACGTGATCTTCTCCATCAGCCCAACTATTGGCAATCTCCATCAACTTGGTGATAGTCTTTGGCTTCTTTCGACCAAGTTCTTCAATGTATGATTCTCGTCGGATGCCATCACTGAAGGCATCAATTGCTCTGTCGACAGAAACATCTTCGGCAGCGTTCAATAATTTAATAAATCGTCCGATGTACGCACGCATCGACTCTTTTGGCTTCTGCTGGCAATGACGTAATTCCTCGATTCCGACGGGCCTCTTGTATGTCGCCTGGAAATTCTTGATGAAAGCATCAACCAGTTCTTCCCATGATTTGATAGAACCCTTCGGCAAACCTCTCAACCAGGCTCGTGCCGAATCCTTCAGGTAAAGCTGCAAGCATTGCATCGCTGCTATTTGATTTCCTTTGTGCAAGATCACAGTTTGTAGGTAATCATCTATCCAGGATCTCGGCTCCTGCTGCCCATCATATTTAGCTACATCAGTAGGAGTGGGTTTAAACCTTTTGGGTGGCATTGTTTCCCGAATCTTATAGCTTAAACAATCAGCTCCTCGCAGTTCTCCGTCATAATCTTGAGTTTCTTCGGAATCATCACTGTCATATTCTTCTCTTGCTGCTCGTCGTCGTTGAGCTCTATCAATCCTGCTCTGAGTAATATTGTCTCGAGCGTCTCTCGAACGATGCCTGGAGCCACTACCTTGGTGTGCAGATTTCTCCTTTCGAGGAACGAGTTTATCTCCGAGAATCGCAAGGCTTTCCAGAGCACCCTGATGAGCTAGCGCCATGGGCCCTTCGGGTGCTGGCTGCTGATTGATTAAATAAGCCGTGAGGTTGGCGGTTGCTCCCTCAACGGTTTTTGGTCTTAGCATGCCTGCAGTGTCCGTGGTCATAAAGGATTTGGACAAGTTCGAAGTTATCTCCCTTGCATCATCTTCTGAAAGTCGAGGCAACCTTGATCGATGTCTCCCTGGACCTTGGTTGCTCCGAGACGCACTTGCATGTGAGGCTCTTCTGCCCTCACTAGATTGATCAGCCACAATCCGACGTCAATCGAGATTTTCTTGCTCGTTTGACAGTCGCACTCGATTCCTCTCCAAGATTGAACGATATGCATTAAGAGTTCCTACCGAAGTTCCAGAAGGGAGCCGAGTATTGTTGGTTATGGCAGCCCGAGCTGCCTCCCACTCTTCCTCTGCAATAGTGTAATCGTTGTCGTCGTTGCTGGCGCTATTTTCGGCGTTGCGTCACCTACTGGTACGTGGTGTGCGCTCTCCTTCTTCTTCTCCGTTCCCTGCATTGAGGATGGCGTAGATCTGGTGATGCGTCATCCTCCAAGTGGCTGTCCTGGCGGCGCTGTCGACACTTTCGTCTCGTGACGAATATTTGGTGTTGCAGACGAATGGTGTATCGTCTGAAGCCAATCCATGCCTGGTGTCACAGTTCAAGCAATAGTATCAGGTCATATCCGATGACATAGAGTCATCAGATCCGACCGACATAGATGACGTCGACCGAGGAGTTGATGGCGGTGAAGAGTTCGTCAACGCAGTCAACCCAGCGATAGATCGACTGAGGATGACGTGGTTGACCCAGTTGCCGACGAAGATGGCGCCCTCGATTTGGAGACGAACGGTTCGGGCAACCGAAGGATACCCTCGGTGTTGACATTATAGTGGACGCTCCCAAACGTCATGCCCAAGCCTCCTTGTAGATCCGAAAAGGCCGGACGAGACGAGTCACTATGCGGCGTGAACTCGAAGGACCCAAACCAAATCGAATTCCCCGAGCTTGGTGATGAAGGGGCCAGCGACAGCGCCAACGATGTTGATGAAGTTGCTGATGGCATGGCCGAAGCAGCCGATGTCGGGTCTTGTGCCAACAGGCTTCCCACAGACGGCGCCAATTGACGAGGGTGCTCCTCGGCAATGCCCACCTTTTGGGGCTTAGGGTAGACGGAATCCTGCAGGCTGACACGAGACATCGGATACCAAACAAACGGGGAGAGAGATTTACCCAGGTTCGGGGCCCTCGGTGAGGTAAAACTCTTACTTCCTGCCTGTCTGATCTTGATTATTGAAACTATCGTGTTACAATGGGGTAGCCGAAGGCTTCAACTACGATCTCGTCGAGAGACTAAGTTTTCTGATGACCTAGCTCTAGACTTGCGGTGGTTATGGCTATGGTGGTTGTGTGTCCCTCGGCAGACCCTCTCCTGGCCCTTATATTGCGAGCCAGGTCTCAAGAGTTCTGTCCGGGTTCGACTAGGTTGCAAAGAGTCCTACGTCTAAACTTTCCTTATTTCTTCGTCTTCTTGCCTTGTTCATCAAGAAGCCTTCTTTGGAACCGACATATTGGCCCACCTTGGTCAGTGGACAATCTTCATGGGCCCCTGGTCAGGCCGTAGGAGGTAGCATAATACTAGTTACCCGAAGGGTAATGCCCACATCAAATGGCTTGCACGTATTGCTCAAACAGAGAATCAGAGGCAAGATTCACCATCCATAATACTACAAAAAAAATGAACACATACTATTACACCAATTAGTACTCACAGATGGAGAAGAGAATTCAGATAGGTATAACTGACGAGGGTGCTCCTCAGCAATGCCCACCTTTTGGGGCTTAGGGTAGACGGAATCCTGCAGGCTGACACGAGACATCGGATACCAAACAAACGGGGAGAGATATTTACCCAGGTTCGGGGCCCTCGGTGAGGTAAAACCCTTACTTCCTGCTTGTCTGATCTTGATTATTGAAACTATCGGGTTACAATGGGGTAGCCGAAGGCTTCGACTACAATCTCGTCGAGAGACTAAGCTTTCTGATGACCTAGCTCTAGACTTGCGGTGGTTATGGCTACGGTGATTGTGTGTCCCTCGGCAGACCCTCTCCTGGCCCTTATATTGCGAGCCAGGTCTCAAGAGTTCTGTCCGGGTTCGACTAGGTTACAAAGAGTCCTACATCTAAACTTTCCTTGTTTCTTCGTCTTCTTGCCTTGTTCGTCAAGAATTCTTCTTTGGAACTGACATATCGGCCCATCTTGGTCGGTGAACAATCTTCATGGGCCCCTGGTCGGGCCGTAGGAGGTAGCATAATACTAGTTACCCGAAGGGTAATGCCCACATCAGTAGCCCCCGAGTGACTGGACGAAGCTTCTTTGGGCATGGACTAAAATTGTCTTCTGTCGAACATTCATAATTGCCGAAAGATCTTGACTCCTCCGAAATAGAAATGCCTTTTGTATCGGGTGCGCGTTCAGTGCTCCCGATGGGAGTAGCCCCCGAGTCTAGGCACGGATGCTTGCAACCGTGTGTAGACTCAAGTTGTACTACTCGAACGTTTTTATGCTGCCGATGTTTTCTGCAAACAATTATGGTCATCCGATACCTTTTTATATCGGGTCTTCAATATCTTCGAGTAAGGTCATGCTTGTTGGTAGTACGTAAAGGATTTTGAGTAACGTGCCCAGCTTTACTTGATAAATCGATGCTGGTTAACTGCCGATGGCAAAACAACGTTACCCTACTCAGAATCAAGTCCCCGGGCATGATCCTGGATCGTATGAAATCTTCGAGTCTATAATTTTTATCGGGTGCGCGTCCAGCGCTCCCGATAGGAGTAGCCCCCGAGTCTAGGGACGGATGCTTGCAACCGTGCGTAGACTCAAGTCAAGCAACTCGATGTTTTAATTTCCTTCGGATGCTTCATGACGAGTCAACACCTTGTGTGACATCATCAATGACGTCGCCACTGTGGCGGTTTGATTGACAGGATGTGACCTTGATGGGCCCACCCTAATTCTGCACGGTCAGTTAGGAAATGACTAGTACTTATGCATTGACCGAGGTGCCTCCTCGATTTCTGCGCGTAGTGGGAGTAATGAGCCGCCGGTTTTAACTCTCCTTCCAGACACGTGTACGCCTGAATCCTTGCTCATCTTCCCACGATTGTCAAAGTAACGGCCACGATCTCCAGTCATTCCCTGTTATAAATAAGGGACTTTTTCCTGTTTTCACTTTTTATGCCTCCATACTGCTCATCTTCTTCCTTACCTCCTCTCTGCTATTGCTACTGCCTCCACGAGCTCTGTGACCATGGGCAAGAAGAAGGGAACCGCCGACTCTTGTGCTACCGCAAGCGTGGCCAGGGTTGGCATCGACTGGTCTGCTTCCACCATCTCCAAGCGTGAGGAGAACAAGATGAGGTCGCTCGGCCTCATCTCATCTGTCGAATCTGATTTCATTCATCCAGGTTCTGCCTCTCGCCCAAGGCCTCCAAAAGGTTTTACTGTGATGTTTGCTGCTTTTCTGTTTCGCGGGCTTTCTCTCCCTGCCCACGAATTCCTCCGTTCTCTCCTCTTCTTCTACGGGATTCAGCTTTGGCAGCTGACTCCTAATTCCATTCTCCATCTTTCTCTCTTCATTACTCTGTGTGAGGCCTTCCTCGGCATTGACCCCCACTGGGGCTTGTGGAGGAAGATTTTCTACGTCAAACGTCACAATGGCAACGACGGCCCTCCTGTCGTCGGTGGCGTCGGCTTCGTCGTCAAGAAGGAGGTTAACTACTTCAACTACCCGATGAGGGAGTCATCTCAGGGCTGGCGACAGAAGTGGTTTTATTCTCCGGGACATCCCAGCATCAGGACGGCGCTCCAATCTGCCACCATTCGAAGATGTCCTTGCTGCTGTGCCGAAGAAATCCTGGCAAAACACTTTGACTGCCGAAGAAAGTTCTCTAGTTGATCAACTGTATGAAAAGGTTCTGGACCTAAAGAACGCATGAGGTCAGACGATGTGCGGTACTGAAGTAGTCTCCGTGTTTCTGAAGCGTCGGGTGCAGCCGGTGATGTCAATGGCTCATCAGCTTTGGATGTACACTGGCATGACGGATAAATCGAGGATCAGTCCAACCAATTTATCTGAAGAGGATCTTCGAGATGAGGTGCGGCGCTTGACTTGCCTCGGCCAGAAGGACAACATTGTTATGACTTCGGCTCGTCCTCCTCTTGACCTTAAGCACCTTCCTGCCGAGGTAATTTCATTTATGCTTGCACCAAACATGGTTTTTATTTCTGAATCTAAATCTCGTTATCCTTCTGTCGACAGGCTTCAACCATTGCTCAATGTTATCCTCCTACACCCGAAAGTGGAGTAGCTCCAGAGGATGATGATGCTTCAGAAGAAACTGAGGATGACTAGAATATTTTGGAAGACAGCGATGTTCTGGGTGATGAAACTCCCGAGGACAATGCTCTTGTCAAGTCCATGCGTCGCAGGAAGATCAATGAAGATTTGATGGCGACGGCGGAGTCGAGTCCTAGCGGATGCGATGACGATGCCGACGCTGCAGCTTCTCCCGCTCTTTCTCGAGAAATGTCGGCTCCTCAAGTTCCAAAGGGATCAACAAGACTCTTTGCTGAAGAAGATGACTTGGAGTCAATACCTTAAGTTTTTCCCTTTAACTTTTTCTTTTTTCTTGTGCTTAAATCCTCTTCGATTTAGCTGAAATTCGTATATGCTCTTGTCCAGCTCCGAGGATGATGACGATGTCCCTCTCTCGAAGAGGGCTAAAATATTATCTGGAAAAGCAGAATTTGCAAAGGAGTCGATGCCTTCGACTGCTGAGCTTACTGTGCCACCAAGAACGGGCGTGGCCAAGGTTCCTCTCTCAACAGTTAATCCTTCGGCAAGCGCCTCTACTCCTCATATTTCTCGTGATCATGTAAGTATTTCTTGAACATAATATCTGGCGTAGTATCAATTAGCCCCCGAGCCGGTGTTCAACTCTTTAAAAAAGATCAAACATAAGCTAAGATTCATCTGCCATATTGCCTGAAATATTTTTAATTTTCTTGCTGTAGCCAATTTTTGCCACAGTTGACGCTGTGGCAGATTTTGCTGATCAATTTACTCGCCTAGAGTCAGAGAATGTCCATCTTCGCAAGGTTGTTAAGGTTTCGGCTGATCAAGTGCTGGAAGCCAACAGACTTACAGCCGAAGCTCAAAACGAAAATACAATCTTGAAGGACGAGCTGAAGAGGTTGAAGAAGAAGATGAAGGACGAGCAGGAGGCTAGGCGCAAAGCTTTCATTGAAGCCGATGAAAAAGGAAGGTGCCCTTTGAGAGTCTATGACGAGCTTGCTAAGTAAGTTTCCTTCATACTCGTATGGTATTTCTTCAAAATATCTTCCTGATTGCTTTTCCATAATTTTCCAGGTACTGCCGATATGCCTGTCGACCGCACAAGCAAGCTTCGGGTGGACTCAATGTCTGATGCTCTTTCATTTGCTACCGAATCCAGCAACCAGCTCCAAGATCTTTTGAAGAAGACCAAGGGAGCTTTGTCAAAACTATTTTTGATGATGTTCCCAAAGTTGGACCAGAAGAAGACCCTTGGGGAAATGGCGGATACCTTATTCATCGACTCTTCAGAAGCTATAGAGGTATTGAAGTGACGCTCTCGTCTTTACGGAGCAGTCCTTACTTTCTAGCTTTTGATGGGGCACAGACTCGGTTCTGACCTGGAGAAGCTATCCAAGGCGCTGCCAGTGGATGCCAATAACTGTCTTGTCAACCTTGAGCCTTTCAAGCAATCCTCAGTGTTGTGCACTAATCGACTTCTCAAACTAGTTGAGGAGGACAAGAACAAGACTGTATCTGAAGCTGCTCCTGGTTCATCGGTGCAGGCTTAATTAAGCCTGGCCTACTTGTTTTTAGTTGTAACCCAGATAGATTCTAGTCTTTAACCTGTACTAAATTAAGCTGCCTCTGTTGTCAGTATTTAACAATCTATTGAATGATATATTTTGTACGCTCCCGATGGGAGCTTTCCGCCTTTTATCGCTGTCCTTTTGAGAGTGTAAACGTTTTGCTTGCAGATTCCTTCGACTTCTTCTCGTGCCGAAAGTTCTCTGAATTCTTCTGCCGTTGACGAATCGGAGCTTGTACACCGCTTGCGCGACCAAATTTCTCGGATGAACTAAGACATAACTGGTCTTCATACTATGGCAGCTTTGGTGAAGAAAAAGAGCGAAATTGCCACTGCGGTCGAACAACATGCTTTGGATCGTCTCCGTGTGGCTACTGAAAGCTTAAGCTGTAAGCAGTCAATCCCCTTCTTTTTTGTTTTCAAGTGTCACTTCTGTTGAATAACCCTCTACAGACTTGTTTTTGTCTTTGAAAAGTCGTTGCTTCCGATAAATCAGAAGAGAATAGGAGAATCCATGAGAAGATTGGAGTGATGACCGATATTTCTCACCCGAAGTGTGAGTTGTGGTCTAATCAATCGAACGCTGTAACCGTGGCAAAATTCGAGTACCGAGCTGAGAAGGTCCATTATTACTTTGATAAGTACCACGCTCATCTCTCCATGGTATGGAAGACTATGTTTCCATTGGATCCAGTACCTGAAACTTTGTCTGCTTTGTTCAATCGATTCAAGACTCCAACTAGAATTCGGTCTTTGGTACGCAAAGAACTTCTTGATGGAGCCGAGCATGCACTTGCTTCAGTTTTAGCATGCCACCAAACCATAGATTTGGAATCTATAGCGAATGCTAATGTAAGATTAGATCAATATTATCCCATAGCTAGGCACCCTGCTTATATTATTGTTTCCAGAATGGAAGCAGGTACAGAAAGGAATTTAAAGAATCAAGAAGATCAAGGGACCTTGCCATGATGTATAGTATAGTTTTGTAAAGAACTTCTTCCTTTTTATGATAACCTTGCGTTGCAAGGAGTAATGCCGTATGTATATGATGTTCTTTAAAACATCATTATGAATTGTTGAACTTGTAAGTCCAGCTGAAATATTTTGTCGAAGGCAACTGAGTGATCAAGTCAGTTTGCTCACTCGACGACCCTGTTGTAATCGCAATTTTTGCAGAGTTGTTATGTAAGTTTTGTAAGAGCGACACCCTTCGAGTAAACGAGGGATTTAGCCGCTTTTTATTTGGCTTCGTAACACGGTGCACCGGTATGAGCCTTTTTGTAAGTTATTCCATCAACTGCAGCACTCATAAATTTATTTGAGGCTTGGATGGGTTTTAGTATATCGATAACCATAGCTCCCGGTGGGAGTATTAATTAATTATCAATATTGTAATAATTTCCTGCAGCCCCCGAGTATTATCGGGTAAGCTTATGATGCGTAATTTAGCCGAAGCTCCCGATGGGAGTAGTAGTCGATAAAAAGTCCGAACAGTTTATTCGAGTGAGAAAATAATGATGTAAGCTGAACCAGAAGTTTTATTCATAATATGGAACAGGCTAAGAAGCCTCCATGTAGTGAAGAAAAAGCTCGAATTATATGCATAAAATCGTCGCAAGTGTGCAACGTTCCATGGGTTCCCAACATCTTTTCCCGAAGCAAGATTCTTAAGGCGATAGGCTCCTCCTGGTATTACTTCGGTGACGATGAACGGCCCTTCCCATGAAGTTTCGAGTTTCAATGATCTTTCTTGCTTCAGCAGCAGTACTAGATCACCAACGCTAAAACTTCGAGTGCGAACTCTTCGACTGTGGTAATTCCGTATTGCCTACAGATATACTGCTATTCTGGCTAAGACGATGTCTCGAGCCTCATCAAGAAGATCGACAGCATCTTGTAGTGCGTGAATGGAGGTTGTCTTTGTATATGCAGCCACTCGAGGTGCTTCAAAGCGAACATCGGCTGGCAAGACTGCTTCGGCTCCGTAAACAAGGAAGAACGGAGTATATTGCATTGACCTATTCGGTGTGGTCCGTAAACTCCAAAGTAGTGATGGTAATTCCTCGACCCAAGCTCCAGCTGCACCCGTGAGGTGCTTTTTAATGCCATCGCATATTAAGCCATTGATTCTTTCTACTTGCCCATTGGTCTGAGGATGTGCAACCGAAGAAAATTTGTGCTTGATACCATTTCTGTCGCAGAATTTATGGAATTCCTTAGAATCAAAATTAGTTCCATTGTCTGTAATGATGCTATGAGGCACACCAAAACGGCAAGTTATTCCTTTGAAGAATTTGACAACAGTTTTGGCTGTTTGATTCGTGACCGGTATGGCCTCGATCCATTTGGTGAATTTATCAACTGCTACCAATAGATGAGTATGACCACCAGGCGATGATCTCGGCAGTGGACAAACTTGGTCGAGCCCCCATTGTGCAAAGGGCCAGGCCAAAGGTATTGTCATTAGATCCGTTGCAGGTGCATGTGGTTTTGGTGCAAAACGTTGACAAGGGTCGCACTTCCAAACTAAGTCTCTTGCATCGGCTGCTGCAGTCGGTCAATAAAATCCAACTCTGAAAGCTTTGGCCACAAGTGCCCTACTGCTTGCATGATGACCACAAGTTCCTTCGTGTATTTCTCGCAACAGAGCTTTCCCGTCATCGATAGCTATACACCTTTGGAAGATGCCGGAGATGCTTCGTTTATAAAGGTCACCATCCACTATGACAAAGGCCTTAGATCGACGCACAATGCGCTTAGCTTCCGTCGGATCATCTGGTAACCGCTGCTCCATCAAATATGCTAGAAAAGGTCCTGTCCATAACGGTTCGAGGAGAAGAACTTGCTCTTTAGGTCCATCAGTAATATCTTCGGCCGCTTCCTGGAGCGTAGCCCCCGGGTCAGTAGCCGATATTTCTGGAGGTGCCGAAGTTTTTACTTTAATAGACCTTTGAGTAAGTATTTCATAGAAGACTCCATCTGGAATAGGGGAGCATGTAGAACCGATATTAGCTAAAGCATCGGCTTCCTCGTTGCTGGCTCTGCCGATATGTTTCAACTCGCAGCCTTCAAACTTAGCTTCCATTAGTTGGTATAACTAGCAGTAAGCAATCATGTTGTCGCTAATAGCGTCGCATAAATTCATCGACTGTTGAACCACGAGATTTGAGTCTCCATAGATATCCAAACAAGTAGCTCCACAAGCTTTGGCCATACGCATACCGTGTAATAATGCTTCGTATTCTGCTTCATTGTTTGTTGGTAATGAGAAATTCATCCTCAGGACGTATCTCATTTTATCTCCTTGCGGCGAGATTAACACTACTCCAGCCCCTGCGCCTGTACTTCGCTTGGATCCATCGAAATACACCGTCCAAGAACCTGACATATCGGGTGCCGCCGGAATTTGCGACTGGATCCAATCGACTAAGAAATTAGGAAGAATCTGAGATTTGATAGCTGTTCGGTTAACATAGGAGATATCATATGGTGCTAACTCGATAGCCCATTGAGATACTCTGCCGGTGGCATCTAGATTGGTGAGTATATTCTTCAATGGAGCCTCTGTGACAACGATGATTGGATGTTCCGCGAAGTAATGTCGTAACTTTCTTGCTGTTCTCCACACGGCATATGCCAGCTTCTGATAATGAGGGTACCATTGTTTTGCTGGTGTAAGGACTTCGCTAATGTAGTAGACGGGGCGTTGCACACCATGAACTTTCCCTTCTTCTGCACGTTCAACGACAAGTACAGTGCTGACGACTTGAATAGTTGCAGCTATGTAAAGTAAGATTAGCTCTCTATCTTGTGGAGTTACGAGGACCGGAGAGGTTGACAAGACCTTCTTTAAATTATCGAAAGCATCCTGTGCCTCTATTGTCCACTCGAACTTCTTAGATTTCTTCATCAGCTGATAGAATGGTAAAGCTTTTTGTCCCAATTTTGCGATAAATCTACTAAGGGCTGCTAATCGTCCCGCCAATTTCTGCACCTGTTGTAGACTCTTGGGAGGCTCCATGTCAAGAACAGCTTTAATTTTCAAAGGATTAGCTTCTATCCCTCTGGCTAAAATAAAGTACCCGAGTACTTGGCCTTGATACGTCCCCGACGTATCCATAATTTCTGTCGTTCCATGCTTGTTTTATGACAATACTTACATGTTTTGCTTGCACTTTATGATGATTTCATGCATTTTCCGGAACTAACCTATTAACGAGATGCCACGGTGCCGGTTCTCGTTTTCTGCTGTTTTTGGTTCCGGAAAGGCTGTTCGGGCAATATTCTCGGAATTGGACGAAATCAACGCCAAACCTCCTATTTTTCCCGGAAGGCTCCAGAACACCGAAGAAGAGTCGGAGAGGGGCCAGGGGGCCACCACACCACATGGCGGCGCGGGCTAGACCCTGGCCGCGCCGGCCTAGGGTGTGGCGCCCCCAGGTGCCCCCCTGCACCGCCTCTTCGCCTATAAAATCCCTTTCGACCTAAAAACGCGATACCAATTGACGAAACTCCAGAAAGACTCCAGGGGCACCGCCACCGTCGCGAAACTCCAATTCGGGGGACAGAACTCTGTTCCGGCACCCTGCCGGAACGGGGAAGTGCCCCCGGAAGCCATCTCCATCAACGCCATCGCCTCCGCCATGCTCCGTGAGTAGTTCCCCCATGGACTACGGGTTCTAGCGATAGCTATGTCGGTATTCTCTCCCCCATGTACTTCAATACAATGGTCTCATGAGCTGCCTTACATGATTGAGATTCATCCGATGTAATCGGTGTTGTGTTTGTTGGGATCCGATGGATGATACATTATGATTAGTCTATCTATAAAGTTTGTGAAGTTATTGTTGCTGCAATCTTGTTATGCTTAATGCTTGTCACTAGGGCCCGAGTGGCATGATCTTAGATTTGAGCTCTATACTTATTGCTTAGATTGTATCTACAAGTTGTATGCACATGTCACTGTCCGGAACCAATGGCCCCGAAGTGACAGAAATTGGGACAACCGGAGGGGATGGTAGTGATGTGAGGATCACATGTTTTCATGGAGTGTTAATGCTTTGCTCCGGTACTCTATTAAAAGGAGTACCTGTTATCACCAGTATTTGACCGAGTCAGAGGTGGGCCGCGATCAAGATGGATTTGAAGAATATACATGGTAGAATTACGTGAATCGGCCTGTTATGCTGAGTTTGGGCTAGTTTGCCCTTGTATACGTAATTATAGTAGATCGCATCTTAGATTAGAAAATAGAGTTTTACCCGTGCACGGTTAGGTGCACACCTGAATTAGAAAGTCCCTTGGACTATAAATATGTATCTAGGGTTTATGAAATAAACAACAACTCACGTTCAACCAAACAAACCAATCTCGGCGCATCGCCAACTCCTTCGTCTCGAGGGTTTCTATCCGGTAGCGACATGTCTGCCTAGATCGCATCTTGCGATCTAGGCAGCACTAAGCTCCACGTTGTTCATGCGTTGCTCGTACTGAAGCCTTGTTGATGGCGAGCAACGTAGCTATCATAGATGTGTTAGGGTTAGCATAGTGCTTCGTATAACATGCTTACGTAGTGCAACCCTTGCATGTCTAGCCGCCCTCACACCTATCTCAGGTGTGGGGGCGGCACCCCGCTTGATCATTATTTAGTAGATCTGATCCGTTACGATTGCTCCTTGTTCTACAAGGATTAGTTTAATATCCGCAATAGTTAGGCCTTACAAAGGGGGAGGATCCAGCGGCACGTAGGGTGGCGTTCGCAAGTCCTAAACAGGATGTTCCGGGGATCAACTTCGTGTTGGTTTTTAGGCCTTGTTTAGGATCGGCTTACGAGCACCGTGCGTGGCCGCGAGGCCCAACTCGGAGTAGGATGATCCGATTATGCGGTGAAAACCCTAAATCGTCGTAGATCTCATTAGCTTTATCTTGATCAAGCGGGACCACCATATATTCGTGCACCCCGTACGAATCATGGGTGGATCGGCTCCTTGAGCCGATTCACGAGATAACCCGAGAGCCGCTCGAGGCTCGTATTTAATGTTTACGTGTATGCCATGCGGGAAACTAAGCGAGGCATCTCCATCACCTTCTCGGCTAGGTATAGGTCAGGTGGCACGCCCTTGCACCCAGCATCGGACGTGTGACCGGAAGTGCTTTGCGGGCCGTCGCTCGGAGGGGTCTCAGCCAGCCGCAGCTCTAGGCTCTTCCCGGCTCTACGGTGTTGACCCGTCGCTGCCCGTCGGTGGGTTTCTGACGTCAACACATTCTGGCACGCTCGGTGGGACCATCGTCTACATCAACCACATCGCCATCTACATCCGAGATGGCGGACGGCACGCCAGTCACCTACGAGGAGCTGCCTGACGAACTCAAGAAGAGATATGACGAGATCAAGGCCACCCTCGAAGCCGACCTCATCGGCTCTTTTCGAAGAACCCGTTCCCATGGCATCGGATGGAAGGGATTCTCACCGGAAGGTGCACTCGATGGGATAGACCTCTCGCCCCGTCGGAGGAACGCACTAGGGGCTCGGCGGCGGAGATCAACTACTTGGTGGCTCATTCGCTACACCGCCACTCTGAGAACCTGGTCAACACGTTGGAGCGTGTCGCTCTTCGCGTGATCCAGGAGATCATGAGGCACCAGTACTCGCCGTCAGGACCATCTCTCGGGACACATCAAGGAGAGTTGCCACTCTAGTCCCGTCCACCGCTGCCATATGCGTTGGCAGCACCAGAAGTGCCGGCTACACCGGCATTCGTCGTCTACAAGATCGGTGGTGACCCTAGTGACTACCAGTTCTTGACCGAGGCGCCTAAGGAGATCCCTCACGGATACGCGTGCACGTATGTGCCGGATTGTGGCAACTGGGCACTCACAAACCAGGCCACAACATCAGGGACCTCTGGGAAGACAGGAGGAACGTCAGCAACAGAGCTTGAGAAGCAGACGTGGCTAGCTAAGTACGCCACCCCGACGAACCTCCGAGCTCAGCTCCTGCACGGTTGGCTCGGAGCTGGAAAAGCAAACATGGGCTGGCTAAGTACGCCACCCCGGCGAATCTTCGAGAGTTCAACTCCTACAGCCAGCACAGCGGATCGGATCGGTACTATGCCGAGAGACCGGTTCGGCATGGTGCGGAAAAGGAGGGCAATCGGCTATTCCAAGCCGTACCCCGGCGAGTACGAGATGATCCCGCTGCCACCTAAGTATCGGCTCCCCGATTTCTCCAAATTCGGTGGATCGAGATGGCTCCAGCTCCATCGAGCACGTCGGCCGATATTTGGCACAACTAGGACCGGCTTCAGTGTCGGATCAGCTACGCGTGAGGCTCTTCTCACAGTCCCTCACGGGATCGGCTTTTGGATGGTATACCTCTTTGCCATCAAACTCCATCCAGACTTGGAAGCAGTTGGAAGAGCAGTTCCATATGCAGTACCATTCAGAGGCTTCCGAGTCTGGCATTGCCGATCTAGCACAACTACGTCAGAAGCGCGGAGAAACGTGACGAGAATACATCCAGCGCTTCAGGAATCTTAGGAACCGATGTTATTCGGTTCGTATAACCGAAAAGAAGCGATCGAGTTGGCGGTAGCAGGCCTTGCAACACAGCTCAAGGACATGGCCTCCCAAGCGAGATTATCCCTCATTGGCGCACATGGTTCGAAACTATCGGCATATGAACAGCGCCACCCGGACTGTACCAAGACAAGTTCAAGCGTGCGGTAGTCCTGGTCGATGCGGAGGAAGACGAAGTTCCTGCGGGAGACCAAGAGGTAGCGAGTGGCTGAATGGACTCGGGGAGGAACCCCGGTGCCACCGCAAATGGGTAAAGCCACCAGAGCCCACCCGAGGGATTTGATTTTGATGTGACCAAGACTGAACAAATCTTCGACCTCCTACTCAAGGAGAAACAGTTGACGATTCCTGAAGGTCTCAAATTCCCCACGGTGCAAGAGCTGAACGGAAAGCCATACTGCAAATGGCACAACTCGCTCTCCCATGCCACCAACGACTGCAGGGTATGGCGTCAGCACATCCAAGCGGCGATAGAGAAGGGGCGTCTAATTTTCAACCAGTACGCCATGAAGGTCGACGCCCAGCCCTTCCCCACCGTTAACATGGTAGAGTTCACCTACCCTGAAGGTTGCCAGCCAGGATCCTCGTTCAGCATCAACATGGTAGGACCTGGGAACCACTCTGGCAAAGATGGAGACGAGGGCAGCTGCTCTCGTAGCAAGGACACGAGAGGAGGCCGCTCCACGCGATCGGCTCCGTCATGATGGCAAGCGCTACGTCACGGAGGGAGAAGTGAAGAACATAAGATATCGGTGACCCCTCTCCGACCACCTCCTCAACAAATATGTGAGTCGGTATGACCAACGCCGACGGTCCGATTATGATGATGAAGGAGATCGTCCGGCTAGAGAAGCCGAGAAGACATCGTCGGCACGATCGCGATGAGGAGGAGCACGAGCGCCGCACCACGGAAGGATCAAGGGAGCAAGATGACAACGCCAGGCACTGGGACTGCCCCTTCTTCAGACACTGCTGGGATTCAGGAATGAGCCGATTGCCCACAATCGACAATTGCCCAGAATGCAACAAGAAGAAGAAGGAGGCAACCAACGTGTCTGTATTCAAGCGCTTAGGGCCTCTCCCGCCACAGAGCAAACGTGCTGAGTCCCCTCGGTGGACAGATCTCGAGGATTCCGAAGACGAGGGACAAGAAGAAGAAGAAGACAGGTACCACCGTCCAAGGTGGTGCCCTGACGGACTCAGCCATTCACAAAAGCGCAGGGTTCAGCGATTGCGCGGCCTGGAGGAAGCTGAAAGGTTATACCTGCATACGCTAAGGAAGGCACGGCCTGATCTGGCTGCAAAAGTTCAGCGAACCCTGGATAAAGAGGGTCGTCCACGGAGAATGGAGTGGCGTCCCAAGCAAAAGAAAGCCGATGATGAAACATCGGCTGGCACAAACGTGGTGCTCGTCCTTCCGACGGAGCTTAGTGCTCCACGATTATACGATGCACTCAAGGTGGACGACGGCAAGCGCATAAAGTCAGAGGTTGGGTTGGTTTTATCCAGCCTGACCGAGTAGCAAGAACACACCAATGAGCAAACAAGGCGAGGCTGATCCCTGTGATCGGCCCCAAAAATCTTTGAAGGGACATTACGGAACCTTCAGTCAATGCTTCAATCATCATGGAGGCCGATCCCAGCAATCGGCCAAAATTATCCTCACCACATGTTCTGCTTGTGTCCGTCCTTGTTCCTACCGGAGCCGACATATGAATTACAGAGCCGATATCTGCCATGCCCTGACAGATTCGGCTCGGGGGGCACCTAAACACGATGAACTTGGGAACAGATGCAGGAGGACATGTGTGCAATGAAATATTGGGGGCCGATAGGAGAAAATCGGCCAATAAATTTTTTTTTTGGATAGCCGATGCAAGGGCATCGACTTTAGAATTGAGAAGCAGCCGATGCGCAGCCATCGACTCTAGTGGAATTATGCGAGGTTTACTGAATCTCCACCAAATCCCGGCCAATTGTGGTGCCTTCTGAAGAATGGAAGTTGCTTCGAGCCGATTCGGGTTCTTGAAACTTCTTGCTGATGTTAGTTCAGCCGTGTTGACAGAAGGGGTATATCGGCTGTCTAAGGAAGAAAGGGGATCGGCTTTGGCGCATTCTCTCTGACATTCTCGCCTCGAGTAAGGCTCGGGGGGCAGCAGGCCTGGTGGATACTCTGTTTTGCTCTGTTTAGGGAGCCGATTGGGATACCATCGGCTGATTCTTCATTGCAACCTTCTTCACAAATGATGAGTACTGAAGAGGATCATTGGGTTTGGTTGGAAAAGTTCAAAGGTTTTCCTGAAGATTCTGCATTTTCCACCAGATTTAGAAAATCATCAGTTGAAGAAGGGAAGGGTGAATTTCAAAGGACCGATGCGTTGCTATCGGCTCATTACGCATTGGCAAAGGGGACGAATCGGCAAGGTCAGTAGAAGAGGGAATCGGCTCAATTAAACTCAGAAGAAATCGGCAAAATCAAATTGGGGAAAAGTTCTTCATTGGTAGGCGAGATTTCTTACATGAAGAGCTAATTGCTCTCAAAAGGAAATACTAGGGGATACATTGCCCCATCTACTACTACTGGCCCTATTCTAGAGGTCCTATCTACGGGCCATCGCTGCCCTCGTCGTCGCCGTCGTCGCCGCTGTCGGCGCTGCTTCCGGCGGGTTCGTCGTCGCTCCAGTGGCCGCCGACCGGGCCCTCATTGTCCTCATCTTCTTCGTCAGCGTCATCGTCGCTGTCGAAATCGCTGAGGTTGCCCGGCCAGGGGCAGAACCGCTTGGCCGGCGGCTCGTCGGAGGAGGTGTCATCCTCCTCCTCTTCCTGCTCCTCCTCCTCCTCAGAAGAGGTGAAGTCGCAGGAGAAGCTGTCGTCGTCGCTCTCCTCCTCCGTTTCCCCAACGGCGAGGAAGCGGAGGTCGCTCTCCCCGTCGGTCAGGGACTTGTCGTCCTCTGACCAGATGGAGAAGTCGTGGCTAGACTCCTCCCCGGCCGCAATGGCGCGGCGGGTGTTGGCCGCGTGGACCTCCGCCGGGTTGTACTCCGGCGTCGGCTCACGGGACGTGGAGGACTGGCTGGCAAGATCCGATGGGGCAGAGGAGGAAGAAGACATGGTGGCGCAGGAGGGCTTTTGGGGTGCTAATGCGAAGGAGATGCAGGGGAGAACTGTTCGTAGCGGTTAAATAAAAGGGGATATAGTGGAAATTCAATGCCACAGCAGTTTCCGAGGAAGTGGTGCCTAAGAAAAAAAAAACTGCCAAGTCACGCGGGGAAGTTGAGAAGGCAAGGCATCATGATGAAGGATACTCGCGACGGTTCCGCCACGACATGACCCGACGAAAGAAAGCAGAGTGATTTTGGAATTACCAATTCCAAAACCAGGGGGGCATGTGTTATCACCAGTATTTGACCGAGTCAGAGGTGGGCCGCGATCAAGATGGATTTGAAGAATATACATGGTAGAATTACGTGAATCGGCTGTTATGCCGAGTTTGGGCTAGTTTGCCCTTGTATCTGTAATTATAGTAGATCGCATCTTAGATTAGAAAATAGAGTTTTACCCGTGCACGGTTAGGTGCACACCTGAATTAGAAAGTCCCTTGGACTATAAATATGTATCTAGGGTTTATGAAATAAACAACAACTCACGTTCAACCAAACAAACCAATCTCGGCGCATCGCCAACTCCTTCGTCTCGAGGGTTTCTATCCGGTAGCGACATGCTGCCTAGATCGCATCTTGCGATCTAGGCAGCACAAGCTCCACGTTGTTCATGCGTTGCTCGTACTGAAGCCTTGTTGATGGCGAGCAACGTAGCTATCATAGATGTGTTAGGGTTAGCATAGTGCTTCGTATAACATGCTTACGTAGTGCAACCCTTGCATGTCTAGCCGCCCTCACACCTATCTCAGGTGTGGGGCGGCACCCCGCTTGATCATTATTTAGTAGATCTGATCCGTTACGATTGCTCCTTGTTCTACAAGGATTAGTTTAATATCTGCAATAGTTAGGCCTTACAAAGGGGGAGGATCCAGCGGCACGTAGGGTGGCGTTCGCAAGTCCTAAACAGGATGTTCCGGGGATCAACTTCGTGTTGGTTTTTAGGCCTTGTTTAGGATCGGCTTACGAGCACCGTGCGTGGCCGCGAGGCCCAACCTGGAGTAGGATGATCCGATTATGCGGTGAAAACCCTAAATCGTCGTAGATCTCATTAGCTTTATCTTGATCAAGCAGGACCACCATATATTCGTGCACCCCGTACGAATCATGGGTGGATCGGCTCCTTGAGCCGATTCACAGGATAACCTGAGAGCCGATTGAGGCTCGTATTTAATGTTTACGTGTATGCCATGAAGGAAACTAAGCGAGGCATCTCCATCACCTTCCTGGCCAGGTATAGGTCAGGTGGCACGCCCTTGCACCCAGCATCGGACGTGTGACCAGAAGTGCTTTGCGGGCCGTCGCTCGGAGGGGTCTCAGCCAGCCGCAGCTCTAGGCTCTTCCCGGCTCTACGGTGTTGACCCGTCGCTGCCCGTCGGTGGGTTTCTGACGTCAACAGTACCTTAATATCCAGTAGTTTCCCTTGAGGCCCGGCTGCCACCGGCTGGTAGGACAAAAGATGTTGTGCAAGTTTCTCATTGCGAGCATGTACGACTATAATTGGAAAACATGCCTACATAATTAATAATCTGGATGTTCTTTCTTAATGCTTTGATTCCTATCAATTGCCCAACTGTAATTTGTTCACCCAACACTTGTCACTTATTGGAGAGTTACCACTAGTGTAGATCGCTGGGAACCCCGGTCCATCTCTCATCATAATATACTTGTTCTCTATGTCATTGGAAGTAGTATCAACTATTTTCCGGTGCCATTGCTCTCATATTGCTATTACTGCTGCTGTGTTACTGTTACTATTGCTCTCATATTACTGCTACTTTCACATCACCCCTGTTGCTAGTGCTTTTCCAGGTGCAGCTGAATTGACAACTCAGTTGTTAAGGCTTATAAGTATTCTTTACCTCCCCTTGTGTCGAATCAATAAATTGGGTTATACTACCCTCGAAGACTGCCGCAATCCCCTATACTTGTGGGTTATCAAGACTGTTTTCTGGCGCCGTTGCCGGGGAGGCATAGCTCTACTCATAAGTTCACCTGGGGAGTACACTCTACCTCTCTCTCTGTTTTTAATTTGTTTTATTTTGCTTTGCTTAGTTTACTTTTGCCTAGTTTATTTGTGCTTAGTTTTTTCTGTCTAGTATTAGTTTGCGTAGTTTACTTTTGCTTAGTTAGTTTTTGTTTTGTTTTATTTTCCTCATATACCCAAAAATCCATAAAAATTTGAAAAACCTAAAAATTAAAAAAACTGCTGTTATGGGAGAACCAACAACCTACTTGGAGCTTATGGAATGTTATAATTGTTATAGAGAATCAAGAACTGGTAGAATAATGAGTGCTATGATAGAAAAATTAAATACAATTGCTAGAATCTTGCTTAGATGCCATGATATAAACTGTTGCTCTCAACAGGATAAACATCTTAAATTTCAATGTGGCTTTAGTGAGGAATATTTTATTAAGAGCTATAATCGGAATTGCTATATTCATTATGGGTTCGAAGAGGTAGAACAATTTGTCTTATTTATGGGAGCCTCCGAGATAGAATCCTTCATGGTTGAGAATTATGAAACTTGTGCTATTTGTAAGGACCTCAAAGATTATGTCTCTACTATCATTAATTCTTGCATAGAATGCTACAGTAGGAATCCTTATATCCTTGATTATAAAGAGAGACACATTAATGCACAAGAATGCACTCACAATTTGCAGGAACCGGTGGAAGAAGAAATTGATGAACCCGAAAGCTCATTGGATGAAAAAGAGGAGGAAATTGATGAAACGGAAAGCTCATTGGATGAAAAAGAAGAGGAGAGCGACGAACAAAAGGAGGAAGAATGGATTAGCTACCCATGCCAACCTTCTAATGAGAGTAACTCTTCATCTCTTACACTATTTGATTGTCCTCCATGCTTACCGAAAGAGGTTGAATGTTATGTTCCCGTGGATTCTCTTGAAATATTCCCTATGAGTAATACTTGTGAGAATAATTATGCTACTGTTATATATGATAATCCATGCTACTTTGATAAATCTTATGATAATGCTTTGTTTGTGCCTGATGTCGAAATGCATGGTACTAAAGAATTTTGCTTGGCAAATGTTTATGACAAAGCTCTAGATGATGGTCCTATGTTACTTGATAAAATTAATTGTACTACTAATGAAAATGGGATTGGAGAGTTCTTGACTTATTCTATGAGTCCCATATCTCTTGAGATTGATCAACTACCTTGTTATATTATTAATAAAAGTAAGTTTGAAAGTTTTAATTCCACTATTCTTGAGATTGATAAAAATTATGTGTTTGGAAATCATGAAAAGTATGCTGCATGTGATAGTTATATTGTTGAGTTTGTTCATGAAGCTACTGAAAATTATTATGAGAGAGGAAAATATGGTAGTAGAAATTTTCATGGTACTAATACACCTCTCTATATGCTGAAACTCGTTGAAGTTACACTTGTTCTATCTTCTTATGCTTGTCACTTTGTTCTTCATGAATTTATTTGTGTACAAGATTCCTTTGCATAGGAAGCATGTTAGACTTAAATGTGTTTTGGATTTGCCTCTTGATGCTCTCTTTTGCTTCAAATACTATTTCTTGCGAGTGCATCATTAAAACTCGCTGAGCCCATCTTAATGGCTATAAAGAAAGCAACTTCTTGGGAGATAACCCATGTGTTATTTTGCTACAGTATTTTATTTTATATTTGTGTCTTGGAAGTTGTTTACTACTGTAGCAACCTCTCCTTATCTTAGTTTTGTGTTTTGTTGTGCCAAGTGAAGCCTCTAATCGAAGGTTGATACTAGATTTGGATTTCTGCGCAGAAACAGATTTCTATCTGTCACGAATCTGGGCTGTTTTCTCTGTAGGAAAATCAGAAAAATATGCCAATTTACGTGCGTGTTCCTCAGATATGTACGCAACTTTCATTAGTTTTGAGTTTTCTGATTTGAGCAACGGAAGTATTTTATTAAAATTCGTCTTTACTGGCTGTTCTGTTTTGGCAGATTCTGTCTCTGTTTTTTGCATTGTCTCTTGTGGACTTTAAGCGAGCTTTTCTAGACATAGAGAGCTGTAGCTAATGTTTTATTGAGTTCTTTCAATGTGCCACTATAGGACCAAGGTGGATTCAAATTTTTTGAGTACTAACCCCTCTAATGAAGTTTATGAGAAGTTTGTTGTGAAGGAAGTTTTCAAGGGTCAAGAGAGGAGGATGATATATGATCAAGAAGAGTGAAAAGTCTAAGCTTGGGGATGTCCCCGTGGTTCATCCCTGCATATTTCAAGAAGACTCAAGCGTCTAAGCTTGGGGATGCCCAAGGCATCCCCTTCTTCATCAACTTATCAGGTTCCTCCCCTGAAACTATATTTTTATTCAGTCACATCATATGTGCTTTACTTGGAGCGTCTGTATGTTTTATTTTTGTTTGTGTTTGAATAAATTCGGATCCTAGCAATCCTTGATTGGGAGAGAGACACGCTCCGCTTTTTCATATGAACACTTGTTCTTCGTTTTACTTCTAATGTTCAATGATAAAAGTTGGAAGCTACAACACTTATTATTATTTGGTTGGAAAAAGAAAATGCCTCATATGTCTTGGATAATTTGATACTTGGCAATTGTTTTGAGCTCTCAAGTAGATCATAAGTTTTTGCATGTAGTTTAAACCTATTAGTGGAGAACTACCGTAAAGCTTGTTAAAATTGGTTTGCATAATTGATCTCTCTTAAGGTCTAGATATTTTCTCGGTAAAAGTGTTTGAGCAACAAGGAAGACAAGTGTAGAGTATTATAATGCTTGCAATATGTTCTTATGTAAGTTTTGTCTGTACCGGTTCATACTTGTGTTTGCTTCAAACAACCTTGCTAGCCTAAGCCTTGTATCGAGAGGGAATACTTCTCATGCATCCAAAATCCTTGAGCCAAATACTATGCCATTTGTGTCCACCATACCTACCTACTATGTGGTATTTCCTGCCATTCCAAAGTAAATTGCTTGAGTGCTACCTTTAAACAATTCAAAATTTATTACCTCTGATTTGTGTTAATGTTTTATAGCTCATGAGGAAGTATGTGGTGTTTAGCTTTCAACCTTGTCATTTACTTTTGACGGACTCTCATATGGACTAGTGGCACATCCGCTTATCCAATAATTTTGCAAAAAGAGTCGGCAACGGGATTCCCGAGTCCCAAATTAATTAACCTAAATAGACACTCCTCCATGGTTTGTGATTGTTGGACGGCACCCGAAGGATTCGGTTAGCCATGGCGTGTGTAAGCAAAGGTTGGGGGGAGTGTCATCATCATAATAAAACTAAAATAAAAAGGCACTCCTTCATGGTATGAGATTGTTGGCAGGCACCCGAGGATTCGGTTAGCCATGGTTTGTGTAAGAAAGGTTGGAAGGAGTGCCACATAAATATGCAAATAATTCATGGGAGCCGCTCTTGAAAGTCCGGTTGGCGAGGTAGTTAGTGTACCCATTACCATTCGTTGACAACAACAAACACCTCTCAAAACTTTACTTTTTATGCTCTCTTTATGTTTTCAAAACTAAAGCTCTAGCACAAATATAGCAATCGATGCTTTCCTCTTTGAAGGACCATTCTTTTACTTTATGTTGAGTCAGTGTACCTACTTCCTTCCACCTTAGAAGCAAACACTTGTGTTAACTGTGCATTGATTCTTACATACTTGCATATTTGCATTCATCATATTACTTTATGTTGACAATGTCCATGAGATATACATGTTACAAGTTGAAAGCAACCGCTGAAACTTAAATCTTCCTTTGTGTTGCTTCAATGCTTTTACTTTGAATTTATTGCTTTATGAGTTAACTCTTGTGCAAGATTTTTGATGCTTGTCTTGAAAGTACTCTCCATGAAAAGTTTTGCTACATGTTATCTATTTGTTAGCAACTATAGATTATTGCCTTGAGTCACTTCATTCATTTCATATGCTTTGTAATAGTATGATCAAGGTTATGTAAGTAGCATGTCACTACAGAAATTATTCTTTTTATCGTTTACTGCTCGGGACGAGCAGGAACTAAGCTTAGGGATGCTGATACGTCCCCGACGTATCCATAATTTCTGTCGTTCCATGCTTGTTTTATGACAATACTTACATGTTTTGCTTGCACTTTATGATGATTTCATGCATTTTCCGGAACTAACCTATTAACGAGATGCCACAGTGCCAGTTCCTTTTTCTCGCTGTTTTTGGTTCCAGTAAAGGCTGTTCGGGCAATATTCTCGGAATTGGACGAAATCAACGCCAAACCTCCTATTTTTCCCGGAAGGCTCCAGAACACCGAAGAAGAGTCGGAGAGGGGCCAGGGGGCCACCACACCACATGGCGGCGCGGGCCAGACCCTGGCCGCGCCGGCCTAGGGTGTGGCGCCCCCAGGTGCCCCCCTGCGCCGCCTCTTCGCCTATAAAATCCCTTTCGACCTAAAAACGCGATACCAATTGACGAAACTCCAGAAAGACTCCAGGGGCACCGCCACCGTCGTGAAACTCCAATTCGGGGGACAGAACTCTGTTCCGACACCCTGCCGGAACGGGGAAGTGCCCCCGGAAGCCATCTCCATCAACGCCATCGCCTCCGCCATGCTCCGTGAGTAGTTCCCCCATGGACTACGGGTTCTAGCAGTAGCTATGTCGGTATTCTCTCCCCCATGTACTTCAATACAATGGTCTCATGAGCTGCCTTACATGATTGAGATTCATCTGATGTAATCGGTGTTGTGTTTGTTGGGATCCGATGGATGATACATTATGATTAGTCTATCTATAAAGTTTGTGAAGTTATTGTTGCTGCAATCTTGTTATGCTTAATGCTTGTCACTAGGGCCCGAGTGGCATGATCTTAGATTTGAGCTCTATACTTATTGCTTAGATTGTATCTACAAGTTGTATGCACATGTCACTGTCCGGAACCAATGGCCCCGAAGTGACAAAATCGGGACAACCGGAGGGATGGTAGTGATGTGAGGATCACATGTTTTCATGGAGTGTTAATGCTTTGCTCCGGTACTCTATTAAAAGGAGTACCTTAATATCCAGTAGTTTCCCTTGAGGCCCGGCTGCCACCGGCTGGTAGGACAAAAGATGTTGTGCAAGTTTCTCATTGCGAGCACGTACGACTATAATTGGAAAACATGCCTACATAATTAATAATCTGGATGTTCTTTCTTAATGCTTTGATTCCTATCAATTGCCCAACTGTAATTTGTTCACCCAACACTTGTCACTTATTGGAGAGTTACCACTAGTGTAGATCGCTGGGAACCCCGGTCCATCTCTCATCATAATATACTTGTTCTCTATGTCATTGGAAGTAGTATCAACTATTTTCCGGTGCCATTGCTCTCATATTGCTATTACTCGCTGCTGTGTTACTCGTTACTATTGCTCTCATATTATCGCTACTTTCACATCACCCCTGTTGCTAGTGCTTTTCCAGGTGCAGCTGAATTGACAACTCAGTTGTTAAGGCTTATAAGTATTCTTTACCTCCCCTTGTGTCGAATCAATAAATTGGGTTATACTACCCTCGAAGACTGCCGCGATCCCCTATACTTGTGGGTTATCAGGCCTCCCGGTACCCCGAAGAAGCATTTCTTCGGGTCCAGCTTGATTTTGTATCTGTCGAGGTTGTCGAAAGTTTCTCTCAAATCATCGATGAGAGTAGCCACGTTTGTAGTTTTGACGATGATGTCATCGATGTATACTTCAATATTCCGGCTAATTTGCTCTCCAAGGCAAGCTTGCATGCACCGCTGATAAGTTGCACCTGCGTTTTTTAATCCGAAGGTCATAACGTTATAACAGTACACACCATGTGGAGTTATGAACGCAGTTAACTCCTGATCTTCTTTTTTGAGTTTGATCTGATTGTATCCTGAATAAGCATTGAGGAAGGAGAGTCGATCGCAGCCTGCTGTGGAGTCGACTATTTGATCGATGCGAGGCAATGGAAAATGATCCTTGGGGCAATGCTTGTTGAGGCTTGTGTAGTCGATACACATACGGAGAACTGTCGTATCTTTCTTTGGCACCATAACTGGATTAGCTACCCATTCGGCTTCCTTGAGCTCCCGAATAAAACTAGCTTTGCGGAGCCGACTAACTTCTTCGCCAATGGCTTTTCTTTTTGGTTCTGAGAAACGACGTAACATCTGCTGTACAGGTTTGGCTTTGGGGTCAACATTGAGGGCGTGCTCAGCGAGTTCCCTGGGAATACCTGGCATTTCGGATGGTTCCCATGCAAATATTTCCCAGCGCTCATGGAGGAACTCAATCAGCGCGCTTTCCTATGCGACAGTAAGGTCTGCCGACGTGATGACCGTCTTCTTCGGGTTGGAAGGATGCACTTGATGCATCTTTGCTTCTTTGGCCACGTCGAACTCGTCAGATTTTATATTCCGATTATCGGCAGGTGGCTGTGCATGATCGGTAACTGCATCTATTGCATTAAGCTCTTCTCTGACTCCAAACTTGGAAGCGATCTTCTGGAAATCTCTGTCGCAGTTACCAGAACGAGAAAAACTCCCGTGAACAGTTATTGCTGTCCCATTATTGTCTGGCATCTTCAGTTTCAAATATCCGTAATGAGGAACTGCCATGAATTTGGCGAATGCTGGCCTTCCGAGGATGGCGTGGTACTGTGACTCCCAATCTACCACCTCGAACTCGAGCTTCTCCTTCCTAAAGTTGCTGGGTGTGCCGAAAACAACATCCAAAGAAATTTTACCAAGGGGATAAGCGGGTCGGGTTGGGATGATACCATGAAAACCAGTGACGAGGCGGCTCCTCGGCAATGCCCACCATGAGGGGCTTGGGTTTTAGAGAAAGGCGACGATGGAAGTTCCGGGAGCGAGACGGTACACGACGTACCCAGGTTCACGTCCCCGCGGTGGAGGATCGCTACGTCCTACTAGCAATCCACTATATGAATATATGTGTACAGGGGCACGCCATAGGCGGAGTTGTTGTATCTAGTCTAGTTCTAATCTGCGGGTTGCAATGTCTAGGCGTGTCGCCTCTATGATTTATGTTTCTCAATATCCGTCCCCTAAGGGGTGCCCCAGCCTGGCTTTATATATCAGCCAAGCTAGGGTTTACAAGCGTCCTAGTAGGATTCGTATTGGAATATTCTTTCCTTGTAGTCCAATTTGAGGCGTGTGCAGGTCCAGCTTGTCGAGTCCTTATGCTGGTCCATCTTGATAATCTGTATCGGGTGTAGCAACGTCGGGTACTGATGTCTACGTTCCCCCTCCTTTCCTGTAGACAGTGTTGGGCCTCCAAGAGCAGAGGTTTGTAGAACAGCAGCAAGTTTTCCCTTAAGTGGATCACCCAAGGTTTATCGAACTCAGGGAGGAAGAGGTCAAAGATATCCCTCTCATGCAACCCCGCAACCACAAAGCAAGAAGTCTCTTGTGTCCCCAACACACCTAATAGGTGCACTAGTTCGGCGAAGAGATAGTGAAATACGGGTGGTATGAATATATATGAGCAGATAGCAACGGTGCCGAGAAAATAGCTTGCGGGCGTGTAGTTGATGGTGGTAGTATTGCAGCAGATAGTAACGCAATAGAAACAAGAAACAAGCAGTAGTAACTCAGCAGTAGTAAACAAGTAGCGATAGCAGATATTTAGGAGCAAGGCCTAGGGATTACACTTTCACTAGTGGACACTCTCAACATTGATCACATAACAGAATAGATAAATGCATACTCTACACTTTTGTTGGATGATGAACACATTGCGTAGGATTACACGAACCCTCAATGCCGGAGTTAACAAGCTCCACAATAATGCTCATGTTTAAGTAACCTTATAGTGTAAGATAGATCAATATAACCGAGATAGATCACATCAATACCATCATAATGATAATTAACTCCACAATCTACAAGAGATCATGATCATAGCCTACGACAAGAACCACACGGTGCACACACTAGTCACCTTTACACACGTGCGGGAGGAATAGAACTACTTTAATAACATCACTAGAGTAGCACATAGATGAATTGTGATACAAAACTCATATGAATCTCAATCATGTAAAGCAGCTCATGAGATCATTGTATTGAAGTACATAGTAGAGAGATTAACCACATAGCTACCGGTACAGCCCCGAGCCTCGATGGAGAACTACTCCCTCTTCATGGGAGCAGCAGCGGTGATGAAGATGGCGATGGAGATGGCAGCGGTGTCGATGGAGAAGCCTTCCGGGGGCACTTCCCCGCTCCGGCAGCGTGCCGGAACAGAGATTCCTGTCCCCCAGATCTTGGCCTCGCGATGGCGGCGGCTCTGGAAGGTTTCTGTGGTTTTCGTCGAACGCATCAGGGTTTTCGATCCAGGGGCTTTATATAGGCGAAGAGGCGGCGCAGGAGGGCTGACAGGGGGGCCAAACTATAGGGCGGCGCGGCCCCGCTGGCCGCGCCAGCCTGTAGTTTGGTGGGCCTGTGGCCCCCCATGATCCTTCCCGGTGTTCCGGATGCTTCCGATGAAAATAGGAACTTGGGCGTTGATTTCGTCCGATTCCGAGAATATTTCGTTACTAGGATTTCGAAACCAAAAACAGCGAGAAAACAAGCAATCGGCCTCTCGGCATCTCGTCAATAGGTTAGTTCCGGAAAACGCATAAAAATGATATAAAGTGTGAACAAAACATGTTGGTATTATCATAAAACAAGCATGGAACATCAGAAATTATAGATACGTTGGAGACGTATCAGCATCCCCAAGCTTAGTTCCTACTCGTCCTCGAGTAGGTAAACGATAAAAGATAATTTCTGAGGTGACATGCTACCAACATAATCTTAATCATACCATTGTAAAGCATATGAGATGAATGCAGCGATTCGAAACAATGTAAATGCAATGAGTAAACAATTGAATCATATAGCAAAGACTTTTCATGAATAGTACTTTCAAGACAAGAATCAATAAGTCTTGCATAAGAGTTACTCATAAAGCAATAAATTCTTAGTAAAGGTATTGAAGCAACACAATGGAAGATTAAGTTTCAGCGGTTGCTTTCAACTTGTAACATGTATATCTCATGGATAGTTGTCAATGCAAAGCAATATAACAAGTGCAATAAGCAAGTATATAAGAATCAATGCACAGTTCACACAAATGTTTGCTTCTTGAGGTGGAGAGAAATAGGTGAACTGACTCAACAATAAAAGTAAAAGAATGGTCCTCATAGAGGAAAAGCATCGATTGCTATATTTGTGCTAGAGCTTTGATTTTGAAAACATGAAACAATTTTGTCAACGGTAGTAATAAAGCATATGCATCATGTAAATTATATCTTATAAGTTGCAAGCCTCATGCATAGTGTACTAATAGTGCCCGCACCTTGTCCTAATTAGCTTGGACTACCGGGTCATCACAATGCACATGTTTTTACCAAGTGTCACAAAGGGGTACCTCTATGCCGCTCGTACAAAGGTCTAAGGAGAAAGCTCGCATTGGATTTCTCGCTATTGATTATTCTCAACTTAGACATCCATACCGGGACAACATAGACAACAGATAATGGACTCCTCTTTTATGCATAAGCATGTAACAACAATTAATAATTTTCTCATTTGAGATTGAGGATATATGTCCAAAACTGAAACTTCCACCATGGATCATGGCTTTAGTTAGCGGCCCAATGTTCTTCTCTAACATATGCATGCTTAACCATATGGTGGTAGATCTCTCTTACTTCAGACAAGACGAACATGCATAGCAACTCACATGAAATTCAACAATGAATAGTTGATGGCGTCCCCGAGTGAACATGGTTATCGCACAACAAGCAACTTAATAAGAGATAAAGTGCATAATTACATATTCAATACCACAATAGTTTTTAAGCTATTTGTCCCATGAGCTATATATTGCAAAGGTGAATGATGGAATTTTAAAGGTAGCACTCAAGCAATTTACTTTGGAATGGCGGAAAAATACCATGTAGTATAGGTAGGTATGGTGGACACAAATGGCATAGTGGTTGGCTCAAGTATTTTGGATGCATGAGAAGTATTCCCTCTCGATACAAGGTTTAGGCTAGCAAGGCTTATTTGAAACAAACACAAGGATGAACCGGTGCAGCAAAACTCACATAAAAGACATATTGAAAACATTATAAGACTCTACACCGTCTTCCTTGTTGTTCAAACTCAATACTAGAAATTATCTAGACCTTAGAGAAACCAAATATGCAAACCAAATTTTAGCATGCTCTATGTATTTCTTCATTAATGGGTGCAAAGCATATGATGCAAGAGCTTAATCATGAGCACAATAATTGCCAAGTATCACATTACCCAAGACATTTATAGCAATTACTACATGTATCATTTTCCAATTCCAACCATATAACAATTTAACGAAGGAGAAACTTCGCCATGAATACTATGAGTAGAAACCAAGGACATACTTGTCCATATGCTACAGCGGAGCGTGTCTCTCTCCCATAAAGTGAATGCTGGGATCCATTTTATTCAAACAAAACAAAAACAAAAACAAACCGACGCTCCAAGCAAAGCACATAAGATGTGATGGAATAAAAATATAGTTTCGGGGGAGGAACCCGATAATGTTGTCGATGAAGAAGGGGATGCCTTGGGCATCCCCAAGCTTAGACGCTTGAGTCTTCTTGATATATGCAGGGGTGAACCACCGGGGCATCCCCAAGCTTAGACTTTTCACTCTTCTTGATCATAGTATATCATCCTCCTCTCTTGACCCTTGAAAACTTCCTTCACACCAAACTCGAAACAACTTATTAGAGGGTTAGTGCACAATAAAAATTAACATATTCAGAGGTGACACAATCATTCTTAACACTTCTGGACATTGCATAATGCTACTGGACATTAGTGGATCAAAGAAATTCATCCAACATAGCAAAAGAGGCAATGCGAAATAAAAGGCAGAATCTGTCAAAACAGAACAGTTCGTATTGACGAATTTTAAAATGGCACCAGACTTGCTCAAATGAAAATGCTCAAATTGAATGAAAGATGCGTACATATCTGAGGATCATGCACGTAAATTGGCTTAATTTTCTGAGCTACCTACAGGGAGGTGGACCCAGATTCGTGACAGCAAAGAAATCTGGAACTGTGCAGTAATCCAAATCTAGTACTTACTTTTCTATCAACGGCTTTACTTGGCACAACAAAACACAAAACTAAGATAAGGAGAGGTTGCTACAGTAGTAAACAACTTCCAAGAAACAAAATAAAAACAAATTACTGTAGCAAAATAACACATGGGTTATCTCCCAAGAAGTTCTTTCTTTATAGCCATTAAGATGGGCTCAGCAGTTTTAATAATCCATTCGCAGAAAATAGTATTTGAAGCAAAAGAGAGCTTCAAGAGGCAAATTTAAAACAAATTTAAGTCTAACATGCTTCCTATGAAGAGGAATCTTGTACACAAATGAATTCATGAAGAACAAAGTGACAAGCATAAGAGGATAAAACACGAGTAACTTCAAGATTCTCAACATAAAGAAGGGAAACTTAATATTATTAAGATGCATATAACCATATTTCCCTCTCTCATAATAACTTTCAGTAGCAACATTAGCAAACTCAACAATATAACTATCACATAAAGCATTCTTATCATGAGTCTCATGCATAAAATTATTACTCTCCACATAGGCATAATCAATTTTATTAGTTGTAGTGGGAGCAAATTCAACAAAGTAGCTATCATTATTATTCTCATCAAGTGTAGGAGGCATAGTATAATCACAACAAAATTTACTCTCCATAGTAGGTGGCACCAAAAGACCACTATCATTATAATCATCATAAATAGGAGGCAAAGTATCATCAAAGAAAATTTTCTCCTCAATGCTTGGGGGACTAAAAATATCATGCTCATCAAAGCCAGCTTCCCCAAGCTTAGAATTTTCCATATCATTAGCAACAATGGTGTTCAATGTGTTCATGCTAATATGTTCCATGGGTTTTTTAATTTTCGCATTAAACCATTCATGTCTTGACTCAGGAAATAGTACAAAGAGCTCACAGATGTTTTCCATTATGCCTTACTAGTGTAAATAAGAAACAAAAAGATGCAATTGCAGGATCTAAAGGAAATAGCTTCGAGCACAAACACAATGGCGCCAGAAAAGTACTTTACCTGGAACCGGAGTATGAGTGCCTTTTACCTTTCCTCCCCGGCAACGGCGCCGTGAAAAGTGCTTGATGTCTACGTTCCCCCTCCTTTCCCGTAGACAGTGTTGGGCCTCCAAGAGCAGAGGTTTGTAGAACAGCAGCAAGTTTTCCCTTAAGTGGATCACCCAAGGTTTATCGAACTCGGGGAGGAAGAGGTCAAAGATATCCCTCTCATGCAACCCCTGCAACCACAAAGCAAGAAGTCTCTTGTGTCCCCAACACACCTAATAGGTGCACTAGTTCGGCGAAGAGATAGTGAAATACAGGTGGTATGAATATATATGAGCAGTAGCAACGGTGCCAGAAAATAGCTTGCAGGCGTGTAGTTGATGTTGGTAGTATTGCAGCAGTAGTAACGCAGTAAAACAGTAAACAAGCAGTAGTAACTCAGCAGTAGTAAACAAGTAGCGATAGCAGTATTTAGGAGCAAGGCCTAGGGATTACACTTTCACTAGTGGACACTCTCAACATTGATCACATAACAGAATAGATAAATGCATACTCTACACTTTTGTTGGATGATGAACACATTGCGTAGGATTACACGAACCCTCAATGCCGGAGTTAACAAGCTCCACAATAATGCTCATGTTTAAGTAACCTTATAGTGTAAGATAGATCAATATAACCAGATAGATCACATCAATACCATCATAATGATAATTAACTCCACAATCTACAAGAGATCATGATCATAGCCTACGACAAGAACCACACGGTGCACACACTAGTCACCTTTACACACGTGCAGGAGGAATAGAACTACTTTAATAACATCACTAGAGTAGCACATAGATGAATTGTGATACAAAACTCATATGAATCTCAATCATGTAAAGCAGCTCATGAGATCATTGTATTGAAGTACATAGTAGAGAGATTAACCACATAGCTACCGGTACAGCCCCGAGCCTCGATGGAGAACTACTCCCTCTTCATGGGAGCAGCAGCGGTGATGAAGATGGCGATGGAGATGGCAGCGGTGTCGATGGAGAAGCCTTCCGGGGCACTTCCCCGCTCCGGCAGCGTGCCGGAACGGAGATTCCTGTCCCCCGGATCTTGGCCTCGCGATGGCGGCGGCTCCGGAAGGTTTCTGTGGTTTTCGTCGAACGCATCAGGGTTTTCGATCCAGGGGCTTTATATAGGCGAAGAGGCGGCGCAGGAGGGCTGACAGGGGGGCCAAACTATAGGGCGGCGCGGCCCCGCCTCTGGCCGCGCCAGCCTGTAGTTTGGTGGGCCTGTGGCCCCCCTCTGATCCTTCCCGGGTGTTCTGGATGCTTCCGATGAAAATAGGAACTTGGGCGTTGATTTCATCCGATTCCGAGAATATTTCGTTACTAGGATTTCTGAAACCAAAAACAGCAGAAAACAGCGAATCGGCCTCTCGGCATCTCGTCAATAGGTTAGTTCCGGAAAACGCATAAAAATGATATAAAGTGTGAACAAAACATGTTGGTATTGTCATAAAACAAGCATGGAACATCAGAAATTATAGATACGTTGGAGACGTATCAGGTACCCGAAGGGTTATGCCCACATCAGTAGCCCCCGAGTGTCTGGCCGAAGTGAAGCTTCGGGCAGGGACTAAAGTTGTCATCGTCCGAATGTCTTGATCATCTGTTGAATGTTGAATCTTGTGCTTGATGTAGAGTCGAAGTTGCTTTTTGTCGGGTGCGCGAAGCGCTTCCGATGGGAGTAGCCCCCGAGTCTATGGGCGGGTGCTTGCAGCCGCGCATAGACTCAAGTTGTACTACTCGAAGATCTTGATGTTCATGTTGACGTCTTCGAATTCATTCTTCTTTATTGACGAGACTTCTATCTTTTTATCGGGTGCGCGGACAGCGCTCCCGATGGGAGTAGCACCCGAGCCTGTAGACGAATATGAAATAGTTATGTATAGGGTGTAAAAAATGCTGAGTTGAATACCGTGACTTCTTCGAGTTCCGAGAATATTTGGATGCTTTTGATGATGCCGATGATTTTGATGATGTCATAGATTGAGGAATTGATGATTGTGACGATATCATAGATAGAGGAGTTGATGATTTTGACGATGTCATAGAGGAATCGATGATTTTGGTAATGTCCTAAAGGAGTCGATGATTCAGATGATGTCCCGGAGGAGTCGATGATTTGGATGATGTCCCGGTGGAGTCGATGATTTGGATGATGGCGCAGAGGAGTCGATAATTTTTATCGGGTGCGTGTCCAGCGCTCCCGATGGGAGTAGCCCCCGAGTCTAGGCACGGATGCTTGCAATCGTGTGTTGACTCAAGTCGAGCAACCTGATGTTATAGTTTTCTTCAGATGCCGGTGGCAAATTTTTTGATATCCAAGGAGCAATTCTTGATGCTTCTTAGAAATTTCTTAGGCATCGGTGATGCTATTGTACGAAAGTTATCGGAGGCGAATTCTTTGAGTGATCAGCTCATGTTGCAGGTTCGATGAACCCTTTAGTAATTGCAACTCCGCTTCATCCGATTGCGTATGTTTTGGCGGCAGCCCCCGAACGAATCGATGGAACTAAGCCTGCCGATGACTCCGTCGCTCTTTAGTACTTCTGTAGTTTAAAGTACCGATCATGGGTTTTTTTGTAAGTTGTATTGTGTCCATCAACTGCAGCACTCGATAATTTATCTGAGGCTTGGATGGATTTTTAGTATATCGATAACCATAGCTCCCGGTGGGAGTATTAATTAATTATCAATATTGTAATAATTCATATTGATAACCATAGCTCCCGGTGGGAGTATTAATTAATTATCAATATTGTAATAATTCATATCGATAACCATAGCTCCCGGTGGGAGTATTAATTAATTATCGATATTGTAATAATTCATATCGATAACCATAGCTCCCGGTGGGAGTATTAATTAATTATCAATATTGTAATAATTCATATCGATAACCATAGCTCCCGATGGGAGTATTAATTAATTATCGATATTGTAATAATTCCTTGCAGCCCCCGAGTAATTCCAGCGCTCTCGATGGGAGTGCATCGAGTCAATATTATATAAGATGATATCCATTGAATATTCCAGACGATGAATCCACTGACCCGAGAGTGCATCGGGAGAAGATATATCCAGAGTCGAAGAAGATAAATCCATTGATAACCATAGATGATGAAGCTATTGACCCGAGAGTGCATCGGATCATTTATATAAGATAATATCCATTGATAACCATAGATGATGAAGCCATTGACCCGAGAGTGCATCGGATCATTTATATAAGATAATATCCATTGATAATCATAGATGATATATCCAGAGCCGAAGAAAATAGATCCATTAGCTCGGTTGCGGCGAAGCCAATATGGAAGCAGGTCGCATTGCGGACGCAGTCGAAGTAATCAATTTTTAATGTGACGAGCGCAGTTTGAAGTAATCATCCGTCCAGAAATAGTTGATGTGGCGGGCGTAGTTGAAGTAATCGCCCGACCAAAGATAGTCCATGTGGTGGGCGCAGTCGAAATAGTTGCGCCACCAAAGATAGTCTATGCGACGGTCGCAGTCGAAATAGTTGCGCCGCCATAAATAGTTGATGTAGCAGCGCGGTTGAAGTAATCGTTCGGCCAGAAATAGTCGATGTAGCAGCGCCCGGCCGGCGTGGTCGAAGTAGCTGCACGGTCAGAAATAGTCGATGAAGAGGACGGGTGAGCATCCGAATATATCGGGTCCGTAATGTCGGGTCCGCGGCAGGCGAGCCCCGAGTGCGCGATGGCAGGCACGGCCGACCGCGCAGAGTAGTCGAAGCTTTGTTTCAATCTGTAGTTATACTGTGGCGCAAAAACCTACGCGCAACTAATAATACGTGCCAAAAAAAATATTTAGCAAAATAAATTTTACATAATTGAAAATATAGCACCTGGTGATTTTTGTGTCGGATGAAGATGCCGTATTGTCGAAGTCGAGCGGTGTTAGGTCGAAAGCAGTTGAGACGATGAACACGCCGGACCGAGTCACACGGCGGTGTCGCATATTTGTGATGGAGACGAAAGTGAGCACGCTAGGATTGTTGACGTAGAGTCCTCGAGAGAGAAAATACATGGCTGCAATTATTGGCTCGGTTGGCCGTGCAAAAAATAGCAATCTGACAGCTTGATAGCTTCTCCATGCATCTTTCTTCCACAATTATTTCTTCTGCAATCATTGGAGCTTGATTCGTAAATATCATGTACGTATGTATGGTTAGAAGTAAACAACTAGCTGAGTAATCAATGAGAGAGATTAAGTGGCCTACAACGGCTGCTGCTTTTGGATCCTGTGGTCCTCCAGTCTACTTGGTCCAGCCTCCTTTTTTCTTCTACGTGAAACGCAGCCAAGTGCTGTACAAACTCGGCTTGATCGATCTTGGATGGATTGGATCGGAAACCACGGCGTGACTGAAAATTTCCATTCTCGCAGGTTGATCGTTGGCTTTGAACTATGCGGCAGATGTAATCTAGCCGATTGTTGTTGATGAAGGATCCGGCCCGGATGACGAAATCCAGCGTCGCGCTTCCCACAGACGGCGCCAATTGACGAGGCGGCTCCTCGGCAATGCCCACCATGAGGGGCTTGGGTTTTAGAGAAAGGCGACGATGGAAGTTCCGGGAGCGAGACGGTACACGACGTACCCAGGTTCACGTCCCCGCGGTGGAGGATCGCTACGTCCTGCTAGCAATCCACTATATGAATATATGTGTACATGGGGCCGTCATAGGTGGAGTTGTTGTATCTAGTCTAGTTCTAATCTGCAGGTTGCAATGTCTAGGCGTGTCGCCTCTATGATTTATGTTTCTGAATATCCGTCCCCTAAGGGGTGCTCCAGCCTGGCTTTATATATCAGCCAAGCTAGGGTTTACAAGAGTCCTAGTAGGATTCGTATTGAAGTATTCTTTCCTTGTAGTCCAAGTTGAGGCGTGTGCAGGTCCAGCTTGTCGAGTCCTTGTGCTGGTTCATCTTGATAATCTGTATCGGGTGTAGCAACGTCGGGTACCCGAAGGGTTATGCCCACATCAACCAGTGTCGGGCTCTTTTAACATATCGACTGATAAACCCATGGCCTTCATTGTACTTGCAAACAGAAGGTTTAAACCGCTTCCTCCATCCATGAATACTTTGCTCATGTTGTATCCTCCAATCTGTGCTTCAAGGACTAGGGCTGCGTGACCGGGCCGTGGAACGGCTATCGGGTGATCTGCTCTGCTGAACAGGATGTTTTGATCCGACCAATCGATATATTCGGGTACTGCTGCCATAGCCACTTCTGCAAATTTTATCTCCCGCGAAAACTTCTTGGCTTCCCTCTTGAAAAAACTAGTTTTGTGAATCATGTTCACTTGTCCTCGAGATGTAGGGTAGACTTCGGTCGGTATGTAAATATCCTCTTCTGGCGCATGTTGCTGTTGCTGAGAATAACTATAGGCTACTGCCCTTTCTTCTGCCGAACGAGCTCTTGCCTCTGTTTCAGCCCTTAGCTCTTCACAAAACTTCTGAACGTCGAGGAACTGCCGACATTATTTGAGTAAATGAGTGGCTTTCTCGAGGCTATCCTTCGGGTCGATATAAGAGTGCAAGTAACATGGCACATCGAGCTGTTCCGTAGCCGACAAATAAGGTGTACGATAGCGGTTCTGGCTGGATTGCATGTTATAACGCCCTTTTTCACACTGGCATCGGCGACTTGCGGCTCGTTCTTCTTCTTCACGGCGTAGATCCCTTCGCCTTTTCCGTTGCTCCTCTCTGCTACTGAAAATACTTCGACTGATCTCGCTGCTTTCCCTAGGCAGGCCTGCCGAAGCTGTTGATGGGACAATTGTCTCTGGAGCCGAAGTCCTTAGGCTTGACGCGTTTGAACTGGGAAGTCAAAGAAATCTGCTAGAATCGATGATGAAGTGGACACCACCGAAGGTTGCATCCATGCTGCCGCGTAATTCCGAAGAGATCGGACACGACGCCTCAGCGCGTGGTGTGAACTCAAAGGAACCGCAACGAACTGAGTTTCTTGGACAGCGCCAATGGATGAGGGTGCTCCTCGGCAATGCCCACCTTTTGGGGCTTAGGGTAGACGGAATCCTGCAGGCTGACACGAGACATCGGATACCAAACAAACAGGGAGAGAGATTTACCCAGGTTCGGGGCCCTCGGTGAGGTAAAACCCTTACTTCCTGCTTGTCTGATCTTGATTATTGAAACTATCGGGTTACAATGGGGTAGCCAAAGGCTTCGACTACGATCTCGTCAAGAGACTAAGCTTTCTGATGACCTAGCTCTAGACTTACGGTGGTTATGGCTACGGTGATTGTGTGTCTCTCGGCAGACCCTCTCCTGGCCCTTATATTGCGAGGCAGGTCTCAAGAGTTCTGTCCGGGTTAGACTAGGTTACAAAGAGTCCTACGTCTAAACTTTCCTTGTTTCTTCGTCTTCTTGCCTTGTTCGTCAAGAATCCTTCTTTGGAACCGACATATCGGCCCATGTTGGTCGGTGAACAATCTTCATGGGCCCCTGGTCGGGCCGTAGGAGGTAGCATAATACTAGTTACCTGAAGGGTAATGCCCACATCAATAACGGAACAGGAACCAGGCACCAGAAATCCAGAAAGACCTTGATCAGCAAAGAGCGCTAATGATTTAGCTGGCTAGTGCATATCTAGTAAACAACAAGAAACTGCGCGTTGGCATCTTGGTGCAGGGCAGCGCGGCGGAGAGCGTCACCCAGTGTTGTCTAATCCAAAACCAGCTTATTAGGGTGTGGTAGAGATTGCAAGGTCATGCACCTCTTCCGAACTGAGCTGCTGGTGGCGGGCGGCCTGCCAGTCGCGCCAAGACACCACACGATTGCTATCCGCGATGATGCCTAGCTCCCATAGCCGCAGCAATCAGCTGCCTCCATTGGCCGTCGCTCGTTCATGCGCATGCGCGTTGCCATGGTCGTTGCCGAGCAGGCCTGCCCGTGCGCTAGAAGCGCCCACTTGGCCACCTCCCGCACTGCTTTCCATGCCAACCCTCCCATGGGATGCCGAATGCCAATCCCAACGCTAGGAAACACAGCCACCAACTTTTACTCAAATAGCTGAAGTGCACACTCGAGACAAACAATATTTTAGCCATCCAACACCAATAGCAAGATGAGAAGACAACTTGGAAGCACTCGCTGCACCAAGATTCTGTTAGGAGTGAAGACGGACACGCGGACAACCTGCATCCCAAGAAACCACAGAGGGCGAGAGTGAGGTGCTGGACTCCGGCGTGCTGCTGATGTACTGCACAAGGATCTGTTCTCCTGCTGCTGCTTGCCGGTGCGGGCCTAGCCAGCTTCATGCTCGACATCCGGCATGGAGGCAAAGGCGACCGGGTAAAGCGACCGGAGCTTGTTGATGTGGCGGCATAGGGGCGATCTTGATGAGCCAATGATCTTGTTGGGCTGGTCGAAACCGCGATAGTCCTACGGGTCGGGCACCTACACGCGCCGACCTCGGATGCCTCTTAGACGTGTGCACCTTGCAATACCGGTCCTTGCCCATGTCCCCTTCACGCGGTAGATCCGCGTCGCCGCCGCTCCCTACTGCCTCTGCGTGCCTCCATCACCTCTCCCTCGGAATCTCGTCGGTGAGCTCGCGCTTGGCCGACGGCGCAAGCCCACTCCCCTTAGGTCGGCCCTTCTCCATGGCAGATTCGCTTAGTGGATGATGGAGAGGTCGTAGGGTGCGGACGGTGGAACATCCCAAAATCGCCAGAACTGAGCGGAGAAGATGCAGTGGGAAATGGCCCCAATCGGTCAAACACAGAGCGAGCAATTCCACCGCAGTACAATGAGGCCAGGGGCCCAGCTCTGGCCCACCACAAGTGAACCGGCCAAATCCGTAGCGGACGCCACCTACACCTATGCTGGCCCACCGTGCGTGCAAGCACCGGCAAAACGCTGGGAAGCCAGCGATCGCAACAGGATTACTTGTTGTAGTAAAGTCTGATCCGGTCATTCCTTTTCTTTTTGTCTTTTCTTTTATTTGTTTCTTATCTCATATGAGCTTTACAAATTTGAAAAGAGTAAAGCAAAAACCAAATAAAAATCTGCGAAAGTAAATCGTTTATTTAGATTTCAGCCCTAAGCATAATTTTGAAGTAATTTGGAAACCAAATATGCAAATTTTAAAATAGTATGCCATGATGATATGATGCAACTATTAACATCCTTAATTATAAAATTTGGGATGTTACAATGATAAAGGACAAAGTTCATGTATGCATTTTACATGCATCAACATCCCAAAGCTCAACCTATGCTCGTCCCGAGCATAAAGGTGATAAAACTAACATGAACTTTGAAATTTATAATATATAGCTTCTAAATAATCATGTAAAGTATCACAAGGTTCAGTCAATAAAGAATGACAATAAGTAATATGAACTCATCAAGTGATAACTTTTATATTCTACATAACATGCATAATAGTAAATAGCATTGTAAGAAACATGAATGATAAGTAATATGAATCATAAAGCATGCTTAGGAGAATCCTATAGAATTGTTGGAAGACTCTTTGTCCTCTCTTTTCAGGAATATTTCTTTTGACTCTTGAACACATAAAAGTAAGCAGGGAATGTATGTGCTAAACCTCCAACAAAATAAAAAGTAGAGAGCATAAAACATGGTTTTGAGCTATGCAACTCATGTCAACAATAATAATAAGGATGGGGTACCAAGTATCTCATGTATGAAGATATCTATGTGTCATGAGTTTGACCTCTTATGAGTAAGTATTGCCTCACTTTCTTGAATGCTAAGGACTACACCTCTCGTTTCACAACTTCGGGTTACCAAGACCTTTCAACATACATGTTTCAACCAAGTATCGCAATGGGGTACCTTCATGCCGCCTGTACAAAGGACCAAAGGAGATGTGCATCTCAACTATAGGCCATCCATACCGGGACAACATGAACAACAGACGTTGAGCATCCTCTCTAGCCCTCTCTCACTTTTTTTTCTCATACTCTTTTTTCTTTCTTTTCTTTTCTCACTCTTTTTTTTTCACAACTCTTTTTTCACAACTCTTTTTTCATAGCTCTTTTTTCATTCTTCCTACCGAGGATGCTCGTTGCTGAAACTTTCACCATGATTAAGCATGGCTTCGGTTAGCGGCCCATTGCTCTTCTCTAACAATGCATGCCTACTTGCTTAAAATAACCGCCATTCATTCCACAAGAGATAGCCATCAACAAAACAAAATAAATGATGATCAACGCAGGGTGCAATACCCCATAAGTGCAATGTTGAAAGACTTCCCCATTAAACATGGTTACGGTCTAGCTCATTACTCATAATCAGTCAAACCAACAACATGCATAGTGGTATTTCCTACCAAACCTTACTTTCTTATGAGCTTTAAATTACACAAAAAGGAAATTTTGAAAAGGTTGGAGGCAAAACACACACATTATACTTGGAATAGCAAGTGCTATATAGGTAGGTATGATAGACATTGGATTTGAGTTGAGCTTGGAAACAAGTCTATGCTTGTGTAAGAATTCAAATTTGTTTGGCTAGCAAGAGGTCTACAAGCATGCAATAGTATCCATAGACTATTCATTCATCATCAATCAATGATACTTAAAATTAAACATCTATGTATACTAGCAAGAAGTAGCACTGAATAAGGCACATAACAAATCATCACTCAATAGAGCATGTGAAACTAGAAATACAATACACAAAATAAATTTCAGCTTTTAGGCATTCCTCCTTTTCTTTTATAAGCATGCAACTTATTTTACTTTGAACATTCAGAGATAAAGAGTTTGGTCCAGTAGCTCATGCATATGCATTATAAACACTCAATATGATGGTCCTCTCATAAAACAAAACAAAACTAGACACAAATAAAACAAAGACGCTTCAAGTTTTTGCGAAAATTCTATGTTGCTCAAAAAATAGAGTTTAGAGGTGCTCAAACCAGGAGTTTTTGAATGAGTCCAGTGGGGTGTCATGGGCATCCCAAAGCTTATGATATTCATCATACTTGATTCATATTACTGTGATATTCCTTCATTCCCTGTGAAAAAACTTCAACACAAACTTTTCTGCCCATTCTTTTCTATGGGGTGATGTTAGAGGTACAAAGAAATCATGCTTGCTGCTATTTTACTCAAGAATAAAATTATATCTTCATGAACCAGAGAGCAAATAATGTTCTAATCATTCTAGTATATCAAAAGTTCCAAGTAAAAATCATTTTGATACTCAAAAGAATGGATCTAACAAAGTAAGGCAGAATTTGTCCAGAATTTTTGCTGCAGCAAAACTGAATTATTTACATGACTTAGACACCTCATAAAATTAAGCCAATTTACGTGCATATAGAGGATGAAAAGTTACAGCAACTGCATTTTTATCAAGATTTTAAGAGCTACCCAAAAATTCACAAAAATCATGCACTAAAAAGTGCATCTCTGAAAGCAGCAACTCCATATTATGTTTGCAACTTTAAACAACCAAATGGGTAAAAACTTGATACTTTATTTAAAAACCAGAGAGCAAACTAAAAGAAAACTAACATGCTACAGCAAGCATGCAAAATAAAAAACACAAATAAAAACATCTCGGGTTGCCTCCCGTAAATCGCTTTCTTTATAGCCATATAGCTAGGCTTACTTACTTGATTCAAGTGTCATGGAAATTATGTGGTAGCATGAATGCTACCTCCTTCTTCCTTGGAAAGTGCTCCATACACTTCTTGTGAGGGAATTTAAACTTGACATTCCCTTCTTTAGAATCAATTATAGCTCCTGTTGTTCTTAGAAAAGATCTTCCAAGGATGATAGGACTAGAGGTATTTCTCCCCATGTCCATAACAATGAAATCAACAGGTACATACGTCATATGCAATTCAACCATTACATCATTTACTTTGGCTAAAGCCTTTTTGGTTGAATAATCAGCCAGTAATAAATCAATAGAGCATTTTTCCATATTTTTGAGATAAAGTAATTCATATAGCTCTTTTGATATGACAGAAACACTAGATCCTAAATCTAGAATGGCATGATGTGTTTCTTTGTCAATAGATATTAAAATCTTGGGGATCCACGCATCCCCAAGCTTAAGTGGTATCATGGCTTCATTATTATACCTCTGAATCTTTTCTTTAATGACATAGTTAGCAATATAGGAACCAAAACTAGCTTGATTAACATTAATAGTGGGATCTTTAGCAAATTTCTTAAGTATAGCAATCAATTCATTCAAGCTACATTTATCAAGATCCAAGAGTGGTTCCCTAGCTTCACTAAGCATTTTAACTTCTTCAATATGTTTGTCATTAGTAGGAACATGAGTTTCTTTTTCATCCATAGCATTCAAAGTTATATTTTCCCCTTCATCTATTTCTTCCTCAACAATATTTGAGGTTTCAAATTGTGATAAAATAGGTGTAAGGAAATTAGTATATTGCAACAACTCATTGTAAGTTTCTTCAAATGTAAGAGGTGTATTTGTTGCAATAGTTACAGAGTTCATGCCAATTGCATGAGGCCCCTGAGGTTTTCCTGCAAACATGCTTAATAAAGTAGCTTGGTTGTTGGCAAGCTTTGATAAAGCTTTATCTAATCCAGCAGCCTGGTGTTCTAATCCCTTGATTTCAGAGCTTATCGAAGCAAGAGATTTATGTAAGCTTTCTATCATGGTGGCATGGCTAGCTACTTGCTCAGTAAGTGTTTTATTTGCCTCTAATGGTTTTTCTGAATTTTTATTAGTTGGAGGCATTATAGCAGGCTTCCACCTATTTTCATTAGATTTTGGGTAGGGAATGAAAGGGAGGCTACCATAATTATTTTGATAGGGAGGACGGCTATTATTATAATTGTTCCCATACCCATTGTTGCCAAATCTTCTTATAAAATTAACATCCACACTTTCATTGTTGTTGTCAACTAAATCTTGTAAAGGGGCATTATCATTATTTTGTTTAGCTATGTAGGCAAGTATGGCATCAATTTTATTGGATAGAGGATTTTCTTGTTCAATTGAATGCACTTTCTTTGTGGGATTAGGTGCTCTTTCAGTATACCATTGACTATGATTATGCAACATGCTTTCTAATATGGCTTTAGCTTCAGGCACGGTTTTACCCATAAAAGCACCTCCCGCAGCAGAATCTATCATGCTTCTAGACATTGTGTTTAACCCATTATAGAAAGAGTGTAAGATACTATTTCAATTTTATAGAATCTTAATAGGTGGGTAATACTTTTTAATGAAAGCATCTTTAAGATCATCCCAAGAATTAATGCTAGCAGTAGGTAAACATAATAACCATTCTTTGGCTTTTCCTCTATGAGAAAATGGGAATAATTTTAGCTTAACAATATTGGTTTCCACATTTTTAAACTTTTGCATATCACAAATTTTGCAGAATTCATGTAAATGCATAGAGGCATCTTCACTACCACCAAATTGTTCCCTAGTTATAAGATTTAATTACCCAGGTGACGAGGGAGCTCCTCGGCAATGCCCACCATGAGGGGATTAGGGTTGACGGAATCCTGCAGGCTAGCACGAGACATCGGATACCAAACAAACGGGGAGAGAGATTTACCCAGGTTCGGGGCCCTCGATGAGGTAAAAACCCTTACTTCCTTCTTGTCTGATCTTGATTTATCGAGTAATACGGGTTACAATGGGGTAGCCGATAGACTACTTTGGTCGAATCGCCGGGAGGCAAGGAATCTAGGGTTTGTGCTAAGTTGCGGTGGTTCTTCATATTGTTGTTCTGTTGTTCGGCAGGCCCTCTCCTGGCCTTTATATAGCGGGCCAGGTCCCGAGAGTCCTGTCCGAACTCGACTAGGTTACATTGAGATCTAATCTAATCTTTCCTTTATCGACGCCTTCTTGCCTTGTTCATCAAGAATTCGTCTCCTGGTAGGTCTCCTTCGTTGCAACCGACGTATGGGTCCACCTTGGTCTTGGACAATCTTCATGGGCCCCTAGTTGGGCCAAGGGAGGTAAACTAATGTCGGGTACCCGAAGGGTAATGCCCACATCACCAGGACTTACATCAAAGTTTTCAGCAGTTATCTCAGGTGTAGTGATAGGCTTAGCACTAAAATGATCATTAGGAGTGTTTGTGTAATCACACAATTTAGTATTTCTTTCCCCCATGATTTTCAGAAGATAATTACTACTAATTTTTATGTGTTTTTCAATTTTTAAGAAAAAGAACTAACAAGCAAAAACCAAGACAAGCAAACAAAGACTAAAAACAAGACAAGTAAAATACTATGCAAAATCTAAAAGAGATAAGAGAGCTCACAGCGGTGTTACCTCCCCAAGCTTTGGTGAGACGCAGTTGTAAGAAGATTGCAACGGTGCCAGAAAATCTCTTACTTGGTTGTGGAAGTTGGCAATCACTGTAATGCACTCCTTTCAGCTCCCCGGCAACGGCGCCAGAAAATGTCTTGATGACGTTGGGACTCCAAGTGCAGAGTGTTGTGTCAGCAAAGTATTTTCCCCACAAGGGTGACTCGAGGGTTTATATCGAACTCTCAGGGAACTGGACAAAGAGTATACTCTTCTCTCTTCTTCTAGCAATCCTGCAAGTAAAATAAATTCCTTGTGTCCCCAACTCCACCGTGTGGTTGTCAAGCACAAGGTTTCGTGTAAGTAAATAAACACAAGTAATAATAAAGCAAATAAAACTAGACTAGATAAAATAACTAAGTAAAAACTGTAAAGGGGTTGATTGTTTTTGGTGTTTTGGATGCAAATAAGTAAAGTAAATATTTTTGTATTTTCGGATTAAAATAGTGCAGCAAATAGAAAATAAGATAAAAGCAATATAAATGCGTTTCTTATGATAAAAAGTGGACCGGGGTTCATGGGTTCACTTGACTATTCTCTCTTTAAGTTGTGGTGGACAAATACCAATTCATCAATGCAATATGAAGGTGCAAATAATAGTATATGTATGATCAGAATTAATATGGGCATCACGTCCTAACATAGAGATGATGCAACACATCTCTCTTATACTCCACAAGAAAGAAACTTCATCAATCTTGTATTAAGAATTAATAGAGCATAGCCATAAGTACTTTGACATGAAGTTTGAATATCAAATATACTACCTTGAACAAACAAGATCATCACTACTGTCACGTGACGAACATAGCACATGCATTCACTTTATCCCTAGTGAGGTAGCAAAAGAAAAGCAAAGCCATAATAGATCTTGAACATATTGTCACTATCCAATCACTAAAACCATGCTGCTCCATCTAACACACAGATCACCCCACACACGCTCTTGCACAGATGTTGGATCAGAACAAATACTTAAGAACGGGGTACATAATATGCATCTATCAATACATCTTACACATAATATGATCAGATCTCATAGCACAATATCATAGAATAAGGAACCACCACATAGGTATTACAAATATGGCCATAATCATGTTAGGCAACTCATATGGCACTAAGAACTATGAAGAACATGAGAGAAATAGATCAAGCTACTGCCACAAACCCGTAGTCCAGAGGTGGACTACTCTCCCTTAATCATGGTGATGATGATGAAGATGTTGGAGAAGGTGGAGATCCCTCCGACGGTGATCCCGGTGGAGTTTCCCCCTCCAATCTTCTCTGCAGCAACCTCCGTTTTCGTGTTTCTGTCTTTCTGCGGCGCTCTCCTCCTGAGAACTCTTCGGGGCCCAGGGTGTTTCTACCAATGAAAAAATGATGCTCCAAAAATCCCAGGTCAATTTGACTTCGTATAGGTCTCTGAAAGTGAAAAATACGCAAAATAGAGTTTTCCTGTTCTGCAGAGTTATAAACCAAATAAAGGGGATCATTGGTAAATCCCCATAAATCAATGTAAAACATGGTATTATTATCATATATGTTGCAAATATGTGGGAATTCAATATGATAAAGGACAAAGTTCATGTATGCATTTTACATGCATCAGGCACACATGGCTAGGTCATTACACCAACCGCTCATTCAGCAGCTACCAAGTGGGCCCGAGGGATTCCATTTGATGTGGCGCAAGGCACCGGTGTGCACGTTTCGCGCCTGGCCCAGAGGGAGTAGCAAGGGCGTGTCGGCGATTGTATTGGGCTCCAAACTGGCCGGCTACTTTTGGGGCACGCCGGTGTGGCCCAAAAAATCACGCCGAACCCCCAAATCGCTATTGGGGTCGCTATGGGGTGGGCCGGTGGAGATGCTCTTAATCAAGCGGCCCAAGGGCGCAGAGGCGCCAGCAAGCCACGGCTAGTTCCTGGTTGCTGGCTCCAGCTAAGAGGATCTCCACTCCCCTCCCCCCATAAGACGTCCGACACATGGCCTTATGGGGGGTGCCGATGTCACTACGTCTTGTCGGGGCATCGGATCCTACCCGTAGCCCCCAAACGCGCCGCCCCAAATAAGTTTGACAAATTCAAACATCAAAGATCATAGATCAGATAGTTTTCGCACCTACAAACCGATTAGATAGTCTCGACGATCACGTCGTCGAAAATCGCTGCAAATCAATATCTAGCGAACAAAATAAAGGCGCACGCTGGCCGGCATTACATAGCCACGGAAAATCAAAGGGCGAGTCATCCATCAGGGTAGAAGGCACCTCCTCTGGGGTTGCCGATGGCGGAGTAGCTGTCACCGGTGAAGCCTATGGCGTCGGGAGGGTCTCTGTTGCCGATGGAGTCGAGGTCGCCGGTGGTGTAGTGGTGCTGGCCTGGGTCGTCAGTGGAGCTCTCCTCTCAGACATGATCATGGCATGCTGATCCGCGCACCACGCCCTAGCATCATCATCCATGCCCCTTGTGTCGAACAACAACATCGTCAAGCCCTCCATTCTCTTCTTCGCCGCCACGCTGGCCTTGATCAGGATGAGCTTGATGTACTAACTCTCGATGACCAGTGCCCACCCTGCCGTCGTAAGCTCTTCCATCTTTGCGGTCTGCTCTACCCGCTTGGTGGCGTGCGAAGCGGCTTAGCCATGCACGCCATGATGGATGAGCGCAGATTCTCGATGGCCGGCATCACATCCCTTGATGCCTTGGCCTTCTTGTTAACAACGGGCCAATGTCAGAGGCCGACAGTGGCGTCGTAGCGGGCTCGTACATGGCATTGGCCTTGGTGAGAGCAGTCCGCGTCTTCGTCCACTTGTTGTATGTCTCAATCCGGGCAAAGACGTGGATGAACTTAAATTTGACGTCGTCATTGTCCTCGCGATAGGCGGAGATCATGACGCGCATCTACAATGGCCGACAATGTAGCATCACACAAACGGCCTAAAAAATGACCAACAATGCACAATGAAGACTAGTTTTCTTACTTGATCGACGAAGTTGGTGCCGCTAACATGGACACGACAAACCTCCTCAACAACGTCATGCCACTTGTTGCAAGTATGTTGGATGATGTGCCAATGGTGGGACATGGCAGAGTCGTTGCGATAATGGTGCAATTTCTTGAAAAGCCGCCACTCGTCGAACGCCGCCTTCACCCTCTTCCAATAGCACTCCGAGTTTTGGTGAGCGCCGTGAAAGGGTTGATGCTCACCATTTTCCATGATTTGGTGAGGCACTCGTCCTCCCTCGAGCTCCAGTTGGGTCTAGAGCCGCCGACTTTCTTCTTCGGCTCCACAGCCTTCTTCTTCTTCTTCTTCTTCCCTTTGAGGTCGGCATAGGCACATCCTCCAACTCCTCTTCGGCGACCTCGATATAGGAGTACTCGCCATTTTCCCAAGGCTCGTTGCCGTCTTCCTTGTCGCTATATGCCTCGGCTTCCTGTTGCGTGAAGTAGTGTGGCCCCCCACCGCCGTTGATGATGTCGACCATGATGTAGTCGTTGGGCATTCCGCCGAACAGGCCCTGGCTACTGCTGCTTGCGGCGAACTACTGGAAGCCGTGCTGAGGAGGAGCCACACCGTCGTTGAAGAGAGTTCGGCGGAGCTCAGGTGATCCACCGAAGACGCCATTGAGGTCGCCGGCGGTGAGGATGTTGGGGTTAAAACCACCGAGAGGATCGAAGTCTTGGCATCCCGGCGAGAACCGAGAGAGATGCATCGTGGAGTTACCTTAGCTTTCTTGGAGCACCGGCCATGGCGCCGACAACGCGCTTGACGGCGAGGGCAACCAGACGCTGCCTTGGCTCCCACACATGGTGGGGATGTATTGGGACGGCGGTGCCACCATCATCCCCACCATGGTAGCGGCCCTCTGCATTATGGTCGTCTCCATCGCCAAAGCCTTCGTTTTTTTTAAGAAAGTCACTCAGACAGTCGTGCATGATGACCACTCACATCAGAAAGGGTATCCGAAATAATGGTTCTCCTAAATATGACGGTGGGGCCATCGGCCGCATATATATGATTCCTTAACATACACAAAGCCATGAAACGCATGCTGACGCCTTGAACAGATCCTGAAGAGAACTCTAGGGTCGGGCCACCTCCGGCCACGCCCCGTTCCGCGTGCGCACGCCCCCCGTTCCTGCCCGCCTCGCCGCCCGCAGGCGCCAACCGAGCGCGGCGCTTTCCGCTCCGTATTCCACGACTGATTATGCGTTCCATCTGTTAAAACTAGAATTGTAAAGGAGAGGAACAACAAACAAATAATTCAACTGATCACTTATTCCATTGATGATCTTAGTATATATACAAAGGGAGGAGACGCGAGTGGAGAGTCGCGTCCGTACGAGAGGGTGCGAAGATGTCGGTTGTCATATTGCAAACCGACATAGAGAATTACATGGGAGGATTATCTCCTTAATTAATCTAATCTATTAATTAAATCCTAACACTCCCCCTAATCCTTCCTTGTCCTTGTGATCGATCATCTTTGGAATCATCTCCTCCAAAAACCCTGTGGGAAAAATATGAGGAGAGTTGTGTGTATGATATGTTGCTAAAACTCCTTAAAACCCAGTGGGGAAATAAGGAGAAAATGGTGCAACATATAATGGTTAGATATGCTGTTAAAACTCCTTCAAAACCCAGTGGGAAAATAAGGAGAAAATGACACAACATATAATTGGTATTGTCTCTTTGTTAACTCGATACGAGAAAAACCTTGTAAAAGGGAAAAACCCCATAGAGTATAGAGAACAATATATGTCGTATATATTTTCCTAAAAACCCCGGCGGGGAAAATAGAAAATATGACATATCATCTTGTGTTGATATTACCTCATTAAAAACCTTGATGAGAACCTGTGTAGTAAACTCATAAAGGGAAAAAGAGTTATGATGCTTTGAACATGATTGATTCAGGAAGATACTCCCCCTGATTCTTGCAAATTTGGAAGCCGTCGCATACCAATTCCATAAAATACTTCTAGAATGTTGAAGTTGGTAGAGACTTCATGAACAAACCAGCAAAAATATTGTGTGATTTGATTTGCTATATGTTTATTCTCCAACTCTTCTGAAGTTCACGGAGATAAAACAATCTAGAGGCAATATGCTTAGTGATATTGCTCTTGATGTATCATGTTTGCATCCATGCAACACAAGCAACATTATCTGTGTAGATAATGATTGATGGTTCAAGAGAACCAATACTACATGACTGATGTATGTGGTTTATCATTCCACAAAGCTACACGTGTGTATGAGGCCTTGTATTTTAGAATGATTGGTAGGTGTAGTCACTCGTCTCGAAGACGTCAATGGAGTGACAATTCTACCATGTTGATACACATTGTGGGGATCATTCAAGTAGCCAACATCAATGTATCCTGATGATATTGGAGTTCAGATTTCTCTGAAATTGATACGATATGTCAAGATATTTGGTGCCTTGGAGATATCGAAAGATATTCTTGATCCCCTAACCAATTTTTTTGGTAGGTCCAATGGCATTGAGATATGGAACATTATGTGCCAACATCTCTTCTCTATCTTCCCATGGATCTTTCTCTACGTCTAGAGATCGAACAATCCCTAGGAGATGGACATGACTTGTCTATATCAAGTTTCTCCAATTTTCTGGATATAGGCATCTTGGTGTACCATAATACTTGAGTGAAGGTGCTCGAGTTGTAGTCCCAAGCACTATTTGGGTTTATCCAGATTCTTCATCTCAAATCCGTCTGTAAATGATCACGTGGTTCGTCGTTGTAGGAGTTATCCTTATGTATGACAAACACACATGGGTGATCATCATGTAGGAGTGATCCTTTTGTATAAGGAACTCACTATGTCGGTTGTACCAAAATGTACCGACAACAATAAGCCATGTGGTGACTTATTGATTATTACACAATACATGTTGCATTTGCGTTTCGATTCGGACAGAGATTCCATCGGGAACCATACATGTTGGAATCTAGTGACCCACATGGATATGTTGTCACTACACCTATCAACTGCATAGATAGATGATTTTGTACTCGCCAATGATATATTTATCTGAACGAGATTTCACTCATGTCCGGAGGGTAGGTCTCGGATCTCTGCATGAAACCCGACCTTATGCTACAAGCCTTGCTTTCTCACCACCTTGTATTTCTCATTCCGTTTTCGGAAGAAAGCACATTGAATGATCCCATAGGGAATTCATTTGGAAGAGCGAGGCTATATCCGCTTGGATTGCATCCTTTGATGAGTTCGAGTCCTAGCAAGTGTGTTCACACTCTGCCATGGCCATGGTCTTTGGATCCGAATCATTGTGAAGGTTGTTTGCAATCAAACAAGAGATGTTTGTCGACAGTTGTAGGCTTTGGTTATGTGATTCTCCGTAATCGATATAGTTGGAGCAAATATCATGCACCCATGATGACTCTTCGTGATTTCCCAATACGCGTGAGTCCGGGTGTTCCGATGTCCCAGCCAAGTATGTGCAAGCCGGAGCCGGGGTTGTGGAGGTTTCCCTTCCACCGGGTGTATACTACCCATCAGGTGTTCATCAACGCAAGGTCGACTTGCATTTACTGATTTAGAGGATTCCTCGATTTCCTTTGTTGCTTTGCAAAAAGCTAGATCCTTGTCAGAGGCCGTACTACTCCCCCTCTTTTTATGAAACAGGGAGTTGAGTGGTTTTATTGGTACCTCCACTCTTTCGGGCGCATTTCTAACCGGATTGAAAGATTTTGTTACACCTTTGAGATCAGTAAATGAATATGGCAGGTTATTTGCATGTGTTGCAAATTTGTGAATCCGAACGTAGAGTCCAGATTCTTGAGTACGTGGTTATGAGGAGGAACGTGAAGTCCCAATTAATTTCCTGGCATTCGATGTGGTACTTGAAATCTCCCCTAATGCCCGGAAATAATCCTCCTTAAATATAAGCAATCAGTGTACTGGGCTATGAATACATCCCTTATGTGGGGTTCAAGGTACTGGGTTATCGACGGATATTTGTACCCCACATAGATCCAGCATATGTGGGCCCATGATGTACGATGCGGTGGTGAGATCGGTACGCGTGAAGCGTTTCCGAACTTACGCAGATGGGAAATGCTCGGAGGATTTCCACGTATCAATTGCAGAGGGGAAGTACTGCTATATACGGTTAATCAGTAGCAACATGTAAAACTGCATGACTCCAATGTAAAGTTGGTAAATTGCAATTCATTAACATGGGTCGTGCAATGAGAAAATCCTTTTGATCAGAGACGAAACCAAAAACAATTGTGTATGGACACATAGGACATTGTGCTGAACTTCGATCCTCGGAGCCATGCACAAAATAGTGGAGGCATGTGAAGAGAATTCTGCAACAATATTTGTCCATTCGAATTGTTTTCATTCGATCTTTAGTCCAAACAATGGTTGGTTGGGACCACAAATATCACCTTGAATGTGTTCAAGGGACTGAAGTGATCCACTGGCACAATAGTGTAACTAAATCTCATGACTAGGAAAGTTTAGCTCATGCAACACATGACCGATGGAATTGCATTATATGCAACATGTGCTACGAGTTGGATGTACGTGCAGCTCAATCCGGACAATAGAGCGAGTACATTTTCATATACTTGTTCCACATCCATCGGATTGGCACTCGTAGAAATCTATATATAGAATCGAAGAAGTTCCAATATGGAAATCTTTATCAGATATATAGAATGTATACAATCTTATTTATATCAGAGTGCTGATACAATATATATGTTCTACTACAACAACACAAATGGACATTAATAAAACGACCACCAAGGAGATAGTGGGACTATACGAAGTCTCCAAACATGTAGGTTGAGGCATACTCAACTATCATGTCCTCCGTTCTGTAGGGTCCTTTGACGGCTGGAGAGTTACGGTGGTGCGAGGTCCGAAGGAACGTCTCGCGAACTACCGGCTCCAACGGCGCCATCCGGATGAAGGTTGAGGTTGGCTTCAAACCTTTTCCCTCGAGGTGCGTTGCGGCCATGGGATTGCCGCAGATAATGGCCGGATGCCGTGGGCTTGCACTTGTCGCTGGGGTGCGTGTAGCATCCACACTTGTCGCAAAGCTTAGTTTTGTCAAACTTGGCTTTGCGGTGCCTTTCCCACGGTCCGAGTTTCGGACTTCTGTTCCGGCTTGCGCTTTCGCTTACCGTTGAAGTTCGAGGGCTTGCCTTTGAAGCCACCATCAAACTTTCGTCCTTCCGCGACATTCATACGAACTTCGCTAGAGGTTGAGAACCAACCGTACACCGAGAGCCATTCTTAGCGAGTAGCTCATCATGCTTTCGCCGTGAAGTAAAATATGAATAAGATCGAAATAGACTTGGTAGTCGCGAGGAGGATCCCGTCGGATGGGAGCATAGTAGATAAAGTTTTCTCTATCTTCTCCGCATCAGTAGGTTCCTTCCCGCAAAAGCGCAGTTTGGAACTGGTCTTATGAACCTCATGATTGTACTCCCCGAAAGACTTGAAGTCCTGGTGTTGAAGATGTGTCCAATCATGGAATGCATCAGGCATGACAACTGCCTTCTACTGTTCATACCTCGTTTTGAGGGCCTGAAACAAAGTACTAGGGGATTCTTCCTCCAAGTACTCAGATTTGAGATCTGGATGAACATGGTGCCTTATGATGTACAAAGCAACATATTTTTGGTCATCTGTCAGCCGCGTGACTCCAGCCGGGAGTGGAACTTCCGGAGCATGGATTGCACGCACTAACCCATGGGACGCACGGGCGATCTAGATGTCCATGGCCCATATAGGATAGTTGTGGCCGTTGAGAGCGATTGCATCAAACTCTCGAGCCATCGTTCATCTATATAGTAAACAAGAGAATTTAATTTACATTCGGTAAATTAAAATCCATCATGGTTATGTCGTAATGAACTATGCAAAATAAATGAAGTTTCAAGAAGTGGGCTTGAACTCATTAGTGTGAACCTCAAATTGTTAAGTATGGCACGTTGTAGATAATCTCCAAAAGAAATTTTAGAGTAGATCTAGCAGCATTAGCGGAGTATAAGATACTCACGCTTCGAATGCCTTATGTCACAACTTAATTAAATGTATGGGAGAGCACATAGGCAATCATAATGTCAAGATGACAATATGTAGGCTTAAATAGCAGGTGTAGATAAATCTGCACACTACCTCGTGATCCCAAAACATCAATTTGAAGAAGTCACTTTGAATTTCGCGTATCAATTCTTGCTCGTATTGAACCAAAAGTAGCTCAATTAAGATGAATTGATTGCCTTATTTGCAAGAAATTAAAATCTCAATTGCAAATAACGGACGTAATTAATCTCAACATGTGGCAAATATGGAAATATATTACATCACACATGTAGAATCCAAAGTACTCTACAGAAATACAGTACTAAAATAGATATAGTCTAAAACAGAAATTAAACTAGTGTTAGTACTGCAGATTTGCTAATAATGCAAAGTCTGTACATGTACAGACGTCATGAGTTGCTCCACCGCTCTAAAATAAATAACCACTGTAAGAGCGGTGTGGTGAGGATAACTGGATAAGGTAGAATCCCCAATCCAGGATACTAGCACGCAAGAATAGCGGCGACCACCACGCAGCTCCCTCCGTGCCGCCGATGCAGCGCTGATTCCTCGTCGGCGACGAGAGCCACTCCCGCCTGGGGCGTCCTTGAAGGAGGAGTCACCGGGAAAAAGGCTCTCAGGCGCGGCGCCGTTCGCGAGTTCAACCGCGGTCGGGCTCCATGTGCCGGCGCGATGGCCATGGCTGCTCGACGACGGGCTGTGGAGCGGAAGCCCGAGGGCGACGAGGCGGCGGCGAGCGCTCTGCGCGGTGAAGGAGGCGAGGCTGCAGGCGTCGGCGAGGGCCGAGGCAGCGCGCCTGCATCCACGACCGCAGCGCTTGTGAAGCTGCTCACGCCGGAGCCAAAAGTGAAGGCGGAGGCTCCGGTCGGCGCCGAGACATAGGCGAGCGCGTCGCCTGCGACCTCGACGACCGCAGGGATCAGAGACGGCAGGGGTGCGGCCTCATCGTCGTCAATGACGATGACCACCTCCGGAGGCACTGCCGCCTCGACAGGAGCCAGGATCTGCGCGGGCGCGGCCGGCTGCAGCGGGGCCATAGACTCCACGGCCGGCGCAGCGGCCAGCACCGCAAGGCAGAGCGGCCGGCGCCGTTCGGCTTGTGGCGACGAGGTCCGCGGAAGCCACCTGAGCCGTGGCGGCGACCACGGTAGCCGCCGGCACCGTGCCGGCGACCGATGTAGCGGCCTGCCCCATAAGGGCGACCATCGGAGCGGCGAGGTGCATGGCGATTGTGGCGGTGAAGGCCACCTACTCCGTGACGGCAGCGAGCGATGAAGTGGCGAAGGCGGCCGTCGCGTTGAAGCAGGCGGAGGAACCAGGACCGAAATCCAGGCATTGTATCTTTCTCACCTTTTGCCTGCAGGACTTCGATCCCTTTCTCATTCTCTTCTTGGCAGAGACTATGTGCTGATAACGTGTTAAAACTAGAATCGTAAAGGAGAGGAACAACAAACAAATGATTCAACTGATCACTTATTCCATTGATGATCTCAGTATATATACAAAGGGAGGAGACGCGAGTGGAGAGTCGCGTCCGTACGAGAGGGTGCGAAGATGTCGGTTGTCATATTGCAAACCGACATAGAGAATTACATGGGAGGATTATCTCCTTAATTAATCTAATCTATTAATTAAATCCTAACACCATCGAGTCCCCCACCCACGCGAACCCAATGCTATTCCATTCCAAGGCACGGCGGGTGCTGCTGCACCACGCTCGGCCGTCCATGACCTGACGCCTGCGCGCGCGCGCCCTCTGCCGCTGTCTGTCCGTCGCCTTCCTTCCGCGGCCGGGGAGGGCAGGCGCCATGGACGGCGGCGGACGCCACCCGCTCAACGTATTCTTCCATGGCGCGAGGTAGGCGATCGTCGATCAGCCAGCCAGAGGACCCGTCCTCTCCCTCGCCCTGTTTTTAACCTTTCGTCTTCCTTTGGTTCGTCGTGCAGGCTCGCGTTCAGGCGGGACGCCCTCGGGAAGGAGATCATGGGAATCGCCGTGCCGGGCGCGCTCGCGCTCCTCGCAGACCCACTCGCTTCCCTCGTCGACACCGCCTTCATTGGCCACATAGGTTTGCTTGCTTTCTTGCTTCCCCCTCCTCTTGTCACGATTTCCTTGCCCCTTCCCGTGCAGGTGCTGATGTCTTCGTCCCCTGCTTTCCATCTTCTTCAAACCTGCTCCATTCAGAATTGGAGTTTTTTTCTTTGTGCATCTTCTAAGCTTTGTTTCTGCACTATATAAGCTTATTGTGTAACATATGCTGAAAATCACTGCTATTCAATCGAAAATTATATACTTTGTGAACTTAATATTGCAGTCACATCATCGCTCGATCTTCTTCTCTTTTGGACTTTTTTCGAAACAATTTCTCACAGCCCTGATCCACTAATAAACTTTCTTATTGTAATATATACCTCATTTTGTATAATGCTAATTTGTTTGCTGTGATTTGTTTCGTAACAAGCAGGCCCAGTAGAGCTTGCAGCCGTAGGTGTATCCATTGCTGTGTTCAATCAAGTATCGAGGATCGCAATATTCCCGCTTGTGAGCGTCACGACATCATTTGTTGCGGAGGAAGATGCTACTTCCTGTGACAGATACAAAGATGAAATAGGCGGTGAGAATGAACCAGATAGCGAAATGGATGAACTCATTCCTCGCCAAGGTACACTTTGTGCTTCTTCTCTTATAAAGTTATTACTCCCTGCGTTTTTTAGATACCCCTCATTCTGAGTTTAGTCAAATCATTCCTATACACCTGATCTCTCTACAAAGATTGATTTTGACTAAACCAGGAGCGCCTGGTTATTAAAAACAGAGCGAGCATAAGGTTAAGCGATATGTCTTTATTTGATAATGGGATTTATTACCAGATACAAGTGCCACCTCCGGCAAGTCGTCTTTGCAAACTGACACAGGGGAGATCCAAATTGAGCTTAAAAGGAAAAATATTCCATCGGTTTCTACAGCATTACTACTTGGTGGGGTGCTTGGCCTTGTTCAAACTGTACTGCTTGTTTCATTTGCAAAACCTATCCTAGGCTTCATGGGCGTGAAAGCGGTAAAATGTTCCTTCATACTCTTTTTCTATTTATTGCTGTAATTAGCTAAAAATATTTTAGCTCAAACATTAATATTACATACTTCAGCTTTAACTTGCATTTAAAAAAATAATTGAGTGCCTTTCGTCAAAATCAGATAATTAGAACACTACTGTAAAGTTGCTTATTTTTCAACAGTTGGAAGGTTGATTTAATTATTAATAGTTGGATAATGGCATACTTTAGCTTTTGAGATTAAAATATTGAATCAAAACATACCTATGGAAACATAAATGGTCCTGGCACTTCATCCTTTTATTGTATAAATTATCGCTATAAATTAGTTGGACTTGAAAGACTCGAACTTTTCATTTGAGTTCTTTTTTGCAAATAATTCGTGGTTTATTTTTTTAATTAGGATAAATTTAAATTTAATAACCAAAGTGTACTTTTTCAAATAGGATTCGGAGATGTTGAAGCCTGCTCTCCAGTACTTGGTACTCAGATCTCTAGGTGCTCCTGCTGTTCTTCTATCTCTGGCAACACAAGGGGTATTCCGTGGACTTAAAGATACAAAGACTCCTTTGTATGCAACTGGTATAATAGTATTTTCTTTGATTGGATAGTACTGTGTTCATTCTCTTTTCACCTCTCGTTCAGAAAAATAACTTGGTTTTAACTAATCTATAAAAAAAAATTAAGTACTCCCACGTCAAAAAAATGATTTAGTATCTAGATACATTACAATTTAGAAAAATCTTCAACATCCTTTCTAGACGGAGTGAGTATCTTGGTGAAGCTTATTCCGATTATAATCATATAGTAATTTTCTTCTTATTATTCTATCAGTGTAACTTCCATGTGACAGATCTAAATGTCTTTCAATATATGCAGTTTTAAATTTTTGAGTCTACACTTGGGAAGTTGCATGTGAAAGAGAATGAAGGGAGTAAGTAATGAGCAAGAGCTTTATCACTAAACAAATATCAAAAATAATGAGTATATAAGCAGTCCATTAGAACACATCTAATAGCTCCCAATTCCATATTTAATCTTAATCAAAATAACACCTTTTAAATTTAGATGCGAAATGTAAATTGAGGATTAATGGTCAGATTCCCTAGGAAGAATTTCTTCCACGCCTAACACAGTTCAACTGTTTTTTTATGATCATCAGTGGCTGGAGATGCGATAAACATTGTTTTCGATCCGATATTTATGTTTGTGTTCCAGTATGGTGTAAGTGGAGCAGCTGTTGCTCATGTTATATCACAGTATGTAGTACCATCCTTTATCTTTTTGTCAGATACCATTTTTTCACAAATAGGAAGATTTGCATATTATCCCAAATTATGAAATCATTATCTATATCTCTCTTGTGATAGTGCATAGTGGATCTTCTGCAGATACTTCATTGCAGCCATACTCTTATGGAAATTACGACTGCACGTTGAACTATTGCCACCTAGCTTGAAACATTTGCAGATTGGTCGGTTCCTTCAAAATGGTAAAATATTACTACTTCTTGTGTTTCCATTTCGGACTTTTCACATTCTTTAATCAGCAACAACAATCGTTAATCTTTGTATGAATGTAAGTAAGCAAGTATAAAGCTGTACTGTGAAACTGTTCATGAAGAATATAGTCATAGGCTGAAAAAGAAGCTTGATTGTACTCTCTAGGACGTCTTTTGGAGTGATGATACATAGTAAGTAAGAACTTTTTTGGGACCCCGTTTCCTATTTGGGATAAACACTTCTACCATATCTACCTTTTCTTTTTGATAATGGAAGTGAGTGTCTCTCATGATGTATGTACCATAGGTGCACACGACCAAGGATTTATTGCAAAGTCATCCAAATATATCCGAGCAAACGGACGTGTGACACAAACTTCAAAAACTATGTAGCCTACGCTGGATTTGCCACCTAGAATGGACCGTTCATCTAGTAAAGAGTTTTCTACTCCATAGATCATTGTGAACTTCTTGTTTGGCGAAGATCATACATGAATTTTTTCCCCATATATGTTCGTAAGGATAACTTTATCTTCATGGATTTGTGTTGCAAGTCGAATTGAATAGTTATTAATGTTGTCTATATTTGACCTATATTGTTGCCTTTGATACTTTTTCATACCTTTTTAACCACTATACTTAAGCCTTTAGGTTTATGTAAATATATTTACTCTTGCAATCTTCAGGTTTTCTTTTGCTTGCCAGAGTTATTGCGGCAACATGCTGTGTGACCCTATCTGCATCAATGGCTGCACGACAAGGTTCAACTGAGATGGCTGCATTCCAGATATGTTTGCAGATTTGGTTGGCATCTTCCCTTCTTGCAGATGGATTGGCTTTTGCGGCACAGGTTAGGGAACTATTATCTTCTTTTATTCGATTAATGACTGGCTAGACATTCATCACCATAACACATACTAGCTATATCAAATAGCATGTCATCATTTTTCACTGTAATCTATTTTACTTTGTGGAACTTTCATTTTAAGATGCAATTCGCACGTTAGTAGTCATCTTTCTTGGTGCTCAACGCTGACCATAAAGCATACGCATCCAGAAATGTGCATAGCTCTTTGTTTCATTCATATTGTGTATTACAGTCAACCACTTTCACAGGCTATACTTGCAAGTGCATTTGCTCGTAGAGATCAATCGAAGGCCACAGCCACAGCTTCCCGCGTGTTGCAGGTATGATTTTTACGTGTATCTAGAAATGCGCATTACTTTTGTAGATTTTTTTTGTATCGTTGAATGAATGCTTATTTTGTAGCTTGGAATGATTTTGGGAGTTTTCCTGAGCATACTTCTTGGAGTTGGCCTTCGTGTTGGTTCAAGATTATTTACGGAAAACCAGGATGTCCTGCATCATATTTACGTAGCAACACCGGTATAGTTACATGCTAAATCCTAATACTACTGTAACTCTGAGTCTTGAAATTCTATAGTTTCATTTTCATGATTTTCTTGCAGTTCATACTAGGCAGCATTACAGTCTTTTCGTAGTTTAATCACCTTAAGACAATTTCTCTAACCGAAAAGGTTCTGTTTTGTATCTGCAGTTTGTTGCTCTCACCCAACCAATCAACACTCTAGCTTTTGTTTTTGATGGTGTCAATTATGGAGCATCAGATTTTGCATATGCTGCTTATTCAATGGCAAGTAAACATCCTGCAGTTCGCTTATCTGTGCTCTAGTTTTCCAACCTTCTCTTCTGACGAATTCTATTGAATTCTGGATCCCTCAGATACTCGTGGCTATTGCCAGTATCATTTGCATTCTCGCCCTCACGAGTTACAGTGGTTTTATTGGAATTTGGATAGCTTTGTCTATCTACATGTGCCTCCGCATGTTTGCAGGATTCTTGAGGTACGATTATCAAAGAATTCAGAATTTCTTATATGAAATTTGTTATCACGTAGAGAACAAAAAATACCCTTCTTTCCTTCTAGTTAATTGTTAAATGGAGTTTTCTAGAATGTACTACACAGTGCTAAATGAAGGTGTAAAATAATATCTTTGGTGGAGTTTACTTATATCTAATTGATTAGACAATATACTGCCTTTTTTATGAATCTATTGCTTTGAGTTCAATTTTATATTTACAGTTTATGTACTTTTGTTTTCAGGATTGGGACTGCACGAGGGCCCTGGGCTTTCCTTCGTGACTGAACATGTGCTAGAGCAATATGTGCGCTTTGCCACACCACATCTTATTTATAATTGTGATTCACTACAGGCAAAAACTACCTTGGACAACATCCTCACATTTCACATTCATCGTACGGTACTGCTAAAGTAAAGTGTGGTCGGTATAATCTTTTAATCAGAAGAGCCCTTGAATGCAATGTACCAATGAGGACACATGTGTAAATATTTAATCTTCTAAGAAAAATATATCCAAATCACCAAAAAAATTATACCAAGCTACCTTGCCAGTCTTGAGGTCCTGTGCCAATTTCTGAGTCCGCCAAGTGGACATTGTAGGTGGCGTGCCGCCATCAAAGCCGCAACTCCCGAAGTTAAACCCAGCCCCGTAGTTAAAAGAATCACCTATGAATGAGACTTGTATTGTACTACTAATTACCTCACTGAAAAATAACAATCTATTTCACCAAGGTCACAAGGGGATGTTGTTAGCAAGTTAAACTCAAGTAGTCTTTGTTCATAAATAAGTGATTCAACTTTATCTTGATTCGGTTGTACGTGCCCGTCTTTCGTGTGTAGATATATCTGTATCTAGAAAAAAGATGAGTGATTTATTTTTTGATAGAGGGGGTACTATTTTCTTAATCGATCTTATTTGTTTATAGCTAGCTAGATTCTAAAAGTCCAAGCAAATCGCACCTAAAATTATTCGTGTAACTTAGATTTGGTTCATTTTCACATGTTGCATCTACCACTACAAGGGAAACGCTTTTTAGCTGCAAAATATACTGCCGGCGCACCAAAATAATCATGCGCCGGTGGCAACTACAGCTGGCGCGCCAGGACCTTGCCGCGCCGGCGAAATAGATTACTGCCGGCGCATGAGGCCTTGGGTGCGCCGGCGCTAAAAGTAAGCCGCGTGTGACGCCCCGGAACCGGTACCATGTGGATCCCAGCGAATCCGCCGAAATCCACACGATATCGATTCTGAGACGCCCTTCGACACGAAGTGCGCGACGAATCACACACGTGATGCCAGAGGAATTAACACGAGCGGTAACATTACAACAAGATTACAATAGAACCCACAAAAAACATATATTACAACAACGACTCCAACGAGTCAAGATACAAGTATACAATACAAAGATCCAAATCACACAGAAGATCAAATACGTCCAAGTACGGACAAGATACAAATTGGACTAAGAGTCCTGAAGATAATCAGCGGCATTCACAACCCTGCTCAGGCCAAGCCGGAAGGGTAACCTTACTAACGTCGTCTTCATCGAATATGTCTTCATACCTGCCCGGTTATGTCCCAAATCAACAATAAGTACGGGTTCGTACTTAACAAAACTTCAAGACGTATAAGTTTCGTCAACCAGTCATCCTTTGTACTTGAGGCACGCAGGGGACTTAGAGGACACAAGAGAAACGTCATAGGCAATATGGTGGGCTTAAGCGGCAGCGCGCAAGCACTAAAAACATATAGAGAAACTCTACAACAGTCGTCTATTAGAGAAGGTGAGAGAGCGCATAAACTAACAGTTCTATACTCTGCAAACATAACCCAACCGATGCATTCCCCCTTCGCAAAGGAAGAAGTACTAATAAGGGCACTCACACGGTTGACAGGTTTTATAAAGTAACAGTTGTAGTAATGCTAAATTACTGCGCAAGTTATTAACAAATTATTAGCAGCAACATAAATGTGCAAGCTGTTCTATGATCGAGCTATACAATTTCAAGTCATCCATAACCGCGGACACGGCTTATCGATAAGATGTACACCCTGCAGGGGTTGCCCAAATATAACCATACGCATGCTCGACCCACTTACGATAGGTGGAAGTCTCACAACAAGACCGTTCCCAGTTCAACAAGAAAGTCTAGGGGGCACCCGACTAAGCTACTCGTGACGAAGTTCGGCCGTACTCCGAGACGAACTCAGGGTTTGTGACGGCGGCTAGACGTGCGAACCACACGCTTCGCTAAACTTCCTGCAGGGTACAGTACAGAATATAAACACCCAAAGGCAACAGGAAGTAAACACCCGAAGGCAACAGTAAGTCAAGCATGGCATACATGGCATAGGCAAATAAAACCATGGTTGTGGCCCCCTTTTTAACTGACTTGAGAAAAGGTAAAGTGTGAGGGGGGTCCGAGTAGTAATCCCCACGTAAGGGTAGAGTGCTCAATCTCGGAATAGATAACAAGAACTCGGGTCCTAGGGGATATTAGCGAGTCAAAGTTCCGATGCTTTCGCAAAGGGTCTTACAGATGCCTCTGCTTACAATTTTAGTTTTTAACAATTAAGTAAAGCACGAGTATCTCCAACAATTATGTCCATAAACCATGTGTTATGATTTCCTAACAGATAACCCGATAAGATAGCGATAACAGTAACAAGATATAAACGACACTAGCATGCACTACGACTCGCAAGGCAGACTCGATAACCAAACAACAGCTGTAGGAGGGTGGTGGATGCAATATGGACTGCTTGGGGTAACAAGTGGATAGGACACGTGACAAGAACGCAACTCAAGGCTAGCATAAGGGATAAGGCAAAATAAAATAGGTGAGCGACTCCTGCGGAGACAAGAGTTTAGGAAATGCTTGCCTGTTAAAGATTGTCGAAGAACATCCGGAGGACTTGTAGTATCTCACAACACCACTTCGCGATCCTATCCGGGAAGAAGTAAATGCTGGAACACACAACGTATGCAAGTCTTACTACTACGGATAAAGAAGATCCAGCATGATCAAGATGATATGCATGACATGGCAGCGATGATGCAATGCAACTTATCCATATTAATCGGAGTCGGAACCCCGAGCAAACAATTAAGGTTGGAGTTGCATTTCTACCTGCAAAGTTAAAGGTTGATTAACATGGCAGTAGAATGGCAAGGGTGAGCTACTTCAAAGTTAAACGGAGCGGGGAAAACCTAATTGGAATTCTGAAATACTCCGCATATATGTGAGGTGAAATTCACAAACTATCACGGCACGACATGATGTGAGATGCAAACAGATGAATGGATGGCATGTTCATGTTCCTTATATTTTTATGATCAAATTTCATATAGAACACATTTTATTTCAAGTTATAGTTTGAAAGATATTAATTTTGCAAGTTTTAAACCTTCCCTGCCATTTTCAGAAAAACAGAAAAGGGCATGGGACGTTTCTCACCGAAGGGGAATACAGCCTGGGTCACTGACGTGCGGGCCCGGACGCTAGTGACATGGACATTGGCTGGATCTGAGGAAAGGACCGCGGGTTAGAACAGGAAAAGATCCAAGGGCCTCGGTGCAAAAGGGTCAGATCTAAATCTCTGAAGGTTTTCTCACCGGAAGCTTGCTAGCCGCAGAGACTGACGGGTGGGCTGGTGAAGAGGATGTGGCGCCAGCGTGGCAAACCATGCATGCACGCACAGGAGGTGCTCGACGCGGGGCGGTGACCACCCCGGACAGACATGGTGGCACGCGGGCGATTTCGGGCATCCCAGTAAGCGCGCGTGGGCACGTTTGACGCCTCTCGTCGGCGTGAACCCAAAGGTGGTGGTTCCATCGTTAGGGGGTCGTCAGAGAGGCACCGGCGGCGAGCAGCTGCGTCGGACGGAGGCAGTCATCAACGGGAAAACGAACCCGGAAGCAAGATTGAAAGAGGAGATGTCTAGGAGATGCGCAAGGTTACTAGGAGGTCGAAGATGGGCTAGGTTTGGCCGGAGGAGGTCGGATGGCGCTGGAGACGACGAAGACCTGTGGTGGCCGGAGATGGGGAACCACGAACGTGCGCTCGATTTGTGGCCTCCTGGGCCGATTACTTGCGCCGGGAGCAAGAGGAGGACACGGCGGTTCGATTGACGGTGGCGGCGCCACTTGGGGTGGCCGGAGACGATGGGGCTGCGGCGAGGCCGATGGTGGTGCTCGGTGGTTGAGAGGAAAAAAGGAAGAGAGGAAGGGAGAGATGGCGGCACGAGGGAGGGAGAAGGTAGGGTTAGGGTTTGGGCGCAGAGATAAAGAGGAGGGGGAGCAGGTGAGAAGGGGCGGTGGCTGTCCCCTTCCCGCGCTTGGCAAGGGTCTCGCGGGGCGGCCCTTCCCGGCGTCGGTGCGCTTCCTCCGGCCGGCGAGGGAGGCGCCGTCGGAGCCTGGCGGAGTGGCGGCTCGGCACGGTGACCTTGGTCGCCGGTGGCCGGCGCGTCCCAAGCTGGTGCGGCCGTGGCCATGGGGGGCGGCGGCGGGCCCAGATCTGGGCATGCGGGCCTAGGTTTGGGCCGCATCCGGGCTGTCTCGGCCCCGAACCGCCCGGATGCATCTCGAGCCGGATCCCGCTAGGGTGCAGGCCAGTTCCCATGCTTGTTCTGGTCGAGGCCGGCGCACGGCAGCTCCGGTGACGCGGCCCGGGCTGGTCCTTGGCACCTTGGTCCGGTACAAGCGTCTGGTGGTCTCGGTAGGGGCAGGGACACCATGGCCTCTCTCGGGTTTGGCTCCGGCCTGAGAGATCTTGAGCTCTGGGATGGTAGGGCAGCGCTTCAGTGGCTTGGTGGCGACTTGTTGCTTCCGTTTCCCTACGACCAGTGGTGACGACCGCGGGGGCGGCGCGTCACGGAGCTGCTCCTGTAGGACTGTTTTGGTTACCCTGGGTTTGGCCTGCAGGGACGCTAGCTGGCTCGATGGTGTGTCCGCGAAAGCACCGCAAGGCTTCGGCCACTGCCAGCGACGACTACGTCTATGGACGGCGTTTACCTCCTTGGAGGCGTGGCCATGATGCACTTCTTGCCGCTAGTTGTCGCCCGGTGCACTATCTGCCGCTCTCGCTCGACTTGCGGGTTCCCCGAGGTCCTCGTCGGAATCTCTACTCGTCAATTCCCCGTGTCTCGTTGTGACCAGCTTCATATAAACGGTGTGCCTCCGGCTTTGCGCGGCCGCTCTCGAGCCTAGGGTGGTCGTCGGAGTTTGCGTCGTGGCACGGGGGGCACCGGTGGTTCTCAATAGCTGGTGACTGTCTTGATGGCAGGTGCGTTGACTTAGGTCTTCCGTGGGGTGGGTGTTGAAGCTTCCGCGAAAGCTTTGCACAGCTCCCTGTGCCGACAACGGCGACGCTCGCGAGCGCCGTTTCCCTTCCTGAAGGCGTTGTCGTGAAGTTTCCCCCTGTGAACTCTGGAGGCTCGTTTGTTCACTAGCGCAGTTAGCTAGCCCCCCGGGTGTCGATGGTCCTCTGTCTGGCAGCTTAGTGTGGTACCTCAGTTTTGGGGCAGCTTCATGGAGTGGCGGCTCGTTGCTTGTTTCTCGGGCGGAGCCGTCGGTGCTTAGTTGTAGTCTTGGGCGTGTTTGTGGATCCTGTAGTTTGGAGCCTTGCTCCGCTCTGCCTGATCTTTTCTTGGTTAGGCTATAGCTTTGCACCACATGTGCTTGTATCTCTAGCTGGCAACCCCAGTTTTCCTTTGCTTTGTTGTTGGTTCCGTTGTAATCGTTGTTATCCTTGCCGGTTGATGGCTTTGTTAATTCAAAGTCGGGCTCTTCGAGCCTTTTTTTAGAAGGGGCGTGGGTGGCGTGAGGACCACGAGCGCACTCACGCCATGTGCGTGCAGTGCCTCACGCACTCGGTGGAGGATGACGACAAGGGAATGGAAAAGCGAAGGGGTATGGCCGGAGGTGGGCTGGGCCAAAGAAAGGAGGAGAAGCTAGACCACCGGGTTGGAAAGGAAAGGGGCCAGGGAAGAGAGGTGGCCTCATTAGGTTAGGTTTTATTTCAGAAAACTTTCTCCTTTTCTTTTGCCTTTTAGGAAAACTATTTTGTAAATTAATTTAAAACCAGCACAACAAAAGTTTGAACTTTTGAACACAGAGGTGGAGATAAAGATAAAATAATAAGAAAGATTTCATAGAAAAAATAATAAGAATTGGTTTTTGTTTTAGGGTTTTCTTAAATGAATAGACAAGGGGAAGGTTTTATTATAAAAACCATATGAGAAGGAAAATAAAATAATTAGGGTTTATAAAATAAATTTTATTTGTTGAAAACATGTATGATATGATGCATGATGTCATGATGATGCATAAAATAAAACGAACAAGTAATTCTATTAGGGGTATTACCCGGGGCCGTTACACCGTGGCTCCGTCCGCTCCGGGCCTGGCCCAAGACTTACTGCCGGCGCACCAGACCATGAGCGCCGACGCTATTTTACTATTGCCGACGCGCCTCTGGATAGATGCGTCGGCAGTAATTTTTGGGCCATGCCCGGTGAAAATACACACGGCAGCCCACCTTATTGCCGGCGCAGCCACACCTTGGTGCGCCGGCAGTAACCTGGGCACTGTTCCTGCCCACACAAACACACACCCTCCCATCTCGCTCTCTCCTCCCACACACTTAACCCGACCCTTCTTCGAACCTAGCTCATTTTTCTCATTTCTACCACTAATTTAGCCAATTTGACCAAAGAATTTGATATTTTTTTAGCAAATCTTCCCGTCCTACATGCATCACACATCATCTATGTTGATCTAGATCTATCTATCCTGCATTGACCGCTCAATCTAGATCTAGATCTAGAAAATAGGAACCAATACGTCGTGGTCGGCGTGACCTCTCGATCTCGTCTAATTATATATCAATCAAATAGGTGATTAATGAACAAATTGCCGATGAAATCGCCTATGTGTATATATTGGAACTTTGAAGCAAAGTGTGTGGCATATATATATATTGTGTTTGTGTTTGCGAGTGAATGATTTGATGAGATGAAAAAGAGTTTTCAATGTTGGGATGAAATGTTGATTCGTTAAGTTTCCATTTCGACACATTTCTGACGCTCCTAGGTCCTAATGTGTACGAAGGTCATGCCGAAATTTTCTGTGAAAATTACCTACAGATGCATGGTCCTAATCAATTATCTTGCCGTGAAGGTGATAATGGTCATAAAGATGAGGGAACCCGTTGTGATGAGATATATCAAACACGCGATAGCCGACATGTATCGAAATAACGTCACAGAGATATTGTGTCCGTGTCGAAGATGCAAACTAGGGAAATGGGTTGACCCCTATTCAGGAAAACTGCAGGGGCACCTGCTCTCTATTGGTTTCATGCAAGGACACACTCAATGGATGAGTGATGATGATGATGATGCGAAGGTCAATGGGACGACGGCAGCAGGTGATAATGGTCGGTAAGAAAGAGGGCATCATGATATTGATGATGGCGAAGAGTTTGTCACACACAACGATGCAAATCAGTATCATGATGAATAAAATGTTCAAGACGCGGACAATAACATTGATGTCGACGAAGAGGTGCCGCTAGCTTCAGTCATACGGGACCCTCATCTTCAGGATCTGCTTCTCGAAAAGACGAAAAGCGCTAGGTGGAAATCAAAGCTTGAGCAAGTGGAGACAGACTCGAATACTCCGTTGTACGACTCAGGTCGCGGGTTGGAGGAGTCCCGCTTGAGAGTAGCGCTCAATGTTCTGCAGATGAAGGCAAAACACGGATGGATGGACACAAGCGTTAATGACATTCTGGAATACTTGAAAGATCTCCTTCCTGCCGGAATACGTGTCCTGGTAGTCTAGCCGAGGCTAAGAGAATCACGTGCCCTCTCGATTTACCGCACAAAAAATACCACGCCTGCATCAATGAATGTATCATTTATCGGAACGAGCACATCGACAAGACCAAATTTCCGTTGTGTGACGCTGATCTATACAAGAAAGGGAAAAAGAAAACTCCTCGGAAAGTTGTGTGGTACTTCCAGCTCGCCCCCCCGGCTGCAACGGTTCTTCGTGGACCGCAAGGAAGAAAGGAGGCAGTGCTTAATGATCTAGAGCTGTTCGAACACCCAGTGCTGACACACCCTTCCGAATGCGAGCCAGCGAAAAGCATTAGACATTGAATTCGAAAGTTTCGGGGTAGATCCTAGAAACATCAGGTTGGGTGCGAGCACGGACGGATTCAATCCGTTCGGAAACCAGAGCAGCACACATAAAACATGACCCTTGTTTGTATGGATGTACAACCTCTCCCCTGGCTGTGCATGAAGAGGAAGTACATATAGATGAGTATAGTAATTCAAGGGCCGACACAGCCAGGAAACAAAATCAACATGTTTCTCTAACTATTAAAGGAGGAGCTTGACACATTGTGGGCGGAGGAAGGGGTAGATACATGGGACTCCGTTGCAAAAGAATATTTTCCTTTGAGAGCCATGTTGATCACGATGGTGCAAGACTACCTCGGATACGGATAAATTTTGTGCCAGGTGTGCCATGGACACAAGGCATGTGTCAGGTGCTTGGAAGAGACAATGTTTTGCAGCTTGGTAAGGATCATGGTTCTTGGAAAACCGTTTACATGGAGCATCAAAAGTGGCTACACAAGAATGACCCGTGGAGAAAGCGTGGAGATCTGTTCGACGGTACAGATGAGCCCCGAGGACCTCCACGTAAGAAGAGCGGCGAAGAGATCGATACATTATTAAAAGGTTGGAAAGAGTGCCCAATGCTAGGAAAGATTCATCAAAAGCCCGGAGAGAAGAAGAAAAGGGCAACAACGCTGCTCATGGGTGTATGGAAAAGGAGGTCCGTGTTTTGGGACTTGCTGTACTGGAAAATTCTCGATACACTTCACTTCCTTGATGTCATGCATATCACAAAGAACGTGTGCGAGAGCTTGCTTGGCACTCTTATCAACATGTCGGACTGGACCAAAGATGGGCCAAAAGCAAGACACGACCTAAAAGTTTTGGGCATCAGGGAAGAGCTTCAAATCCCGCCGACCCAAGATGGACAATTGGAGGAGGAGACGGACGACGGTCAAAAGCGCAAAAGGGTTAAGCAGCAAGACTATACTGCCCCCTCATGCTTCACTTTTAGTCCGGATGAGATCGATCAATGTTTCAATTGTCTTCTAGGAGTGAGAGTGCCCTTGGGTTACTCAGGGCTAATAAGCAGATACATGGACCCCAAGAAATGAAACTTCAGCGACATGAAGTCTCAGGACTATCACATGATGATGACACAGATTCTTTCGGTTGCAATCCGAGGTATAATGGATGACCATGTCCGTGCGACGCTGACGGGCCTCTGTAACTCCTTCTACGTCATAACTCGGAAGTTGATAAGTGTGAAAAAACTCGGAAGGCTGCATGAAGAAATTGTGGTGAACCTATGTGAGGTTGAGATGTAATTCCCGCCTGCATTCTTTGACATGATGGTCCATCTGTTGGTCCATATCGTGGATGATATCACAAATCTAGGGCCAGCATTCCTACATAACATGATGTCGTTTGAAAGAATGAATGGGGTCATTAAAGGATACGTCATGTAACAGGTCGCATCCGGATGGAAGCATCGTCCAGGGCTGGTTCACCGAAGAGTGTATCTCTTTCTGCACAAATTATCTAGATGTCAAGGACCCTGTTGTTTTGCCTCGAAACAAGCACCTCCGTAGGTTCGAAGGAGTAGGCCACAAAAATGGAAGGAGGGAATTGCATGTGCACATGTCTGGTCGGACTTCCGACTTTGACAAGGCCAACTTAGTAGCGCTACAACACATTGACTTGATCGATCCTTGGTTGACAGAGCACAAAACCAGGATAGCAAACAGTGGCAAGCCGATGACGGAAGTGGAAATATTCAGAGAGCACAACTTCTCTTTCGCGCGCTGGTTCAAAGACCACATTGATGCTAATCCCCCACCAATAAATTGTGATGGCGATAAACTAGTATTGGCCTTGTCGCATGGCCCCACGCCCAACATAATGACTTGCCAAGCATACGATACCAACGGGTACACATGCTACATGGAGGAAAAAAGACAAGAACAACATTTACCAGAACTCAGCGGTAATGATGGAATCCTATACGGGTGACGTAAGGACTAGATACTACAGAAGGATCGAGAAAATCTGGGAGCTTAGCTACGCTGGGAGAAAGTGTTGATGTTTCGTATCAGATGGGCTAAGAGCATCACAAAAGAAGACCGGTATTTCACCACCTTGCTTCTACCCGAAGCCAACAAATCAAAGTCCACGAACGCCACCGTGCAAAATGAGCCATGGGTATTGGCTAAACACGTGGACCTATGCTTCTTCATAAATGACCCATCCAGGCCTAGCCGTGTTGTCGTGAGGAGAGGCGAGAGGACCATCGTTGGAATGGATGGAGTCGCCAACGAGGAAGACTTCGAAGGAGAGGTCGGAGACCCAATGATGGAAGAATCCGAGGATGAAGACACAACATACACCACAAGAAGAAGCATGACCACACTACCTAGGTCAGGTCGACCCTTCAAAAGAATAAGTCACGACACGGGGATAAATTATTCAACGACGAGCAAAAAAAGTAAGAAGAAAGTGAAACACTCTTCTCGATGGTGCAAAACTAGAATTTTCAACTTTTTAGTATAAAAAATCATTTTTCATTTTCTAAATGTCGAAATAGGTTTATTTTGTGAATGAGATACAAAAATACGGTTCAAAATGGTACCTCTACATTTTTCAGATAAAGTAGGCCACATTTCAGTGGCAATTGCTAACTAGCTATTATGAATTTTGATGCTTTGTAGCTAGTTTCGCACATTTAAATGACTTTATGGCGATTTATTGAAAGTAGTTAAAATTTGAAATGTAGGTGTGTTACAACCGTGTCCAACAAGTCTGCAAAAATCATATTTAAATGGATATTACTTATTACAGAGAGCAACCAATGATAGTACTAAAATATTCAACCCCTTTCTATGGATAATTATGTCGACCATTTGAACTGGTTTTGAAATAAATAAAAGAAAATGAGGAAAACCTCAAAAAATGAAATTCTTTTGCACGGAGTTCTTATATGTGTACTAGTTGATACGGAAAATAAGAAACATATAATAGGGTAATAAAAACAATATTTATTCACAAAACGGACTATCGTGTACGAAGATTCATAACTTTCAAGCCAAATGACATAGTTATGGTCATATTTATGGCATAGATTGTTATAATGTGCCCAAATTGCGTAGGGTGGTGCATCTTGCCATTCCCAACAATGTTGCTAACTAGAATTTTCATATTTTTGGTATAAAAAATCATTTTCATTTTCTAAATGACGAAATAGGTTTATTTTGTGAATGAGATACAAAAATACGGTTCAAAATGGTACCTCTACATTTTTTTAGATAAAGTAGGCCACATTTCAGTGGCAATTGCCAACTAGTACGAATTTTAATGCTTTATAGCTAGTTTCGCACATTTAAATGACTTTATGTCGATCTATTGAAAGTAATTCAAATTTGAAATGTAGGTGTGTTATAACTTGGTCCTACAAGTCCCCAAAAATCATATTGAGATACATATAACTTATTACATAGATAAACCAATGATAGTACTGAAATATTCAACCCCTTTCTATGAATAATCATGTTGACCATTTTGACCCGGTTTTGAAATAAATAAAATAAAAATGAAGGTTCTTGTGTTCATGAACGATTGTCAAGCTCAGGTTTGGGGCGTGCATTTCGTCTTCATGTTGCTTGCTGGATTCGTTCCTCTTCTACAGGTTGCATTCATCGCATTATTGAGGATTTGTTAGCATAAAACCACCACATTTCGAGCTAAATGTCGATTTTTGTACGACTTTATGTTTTGAGAGCAAAAAAACTACCTCATTTTGCCGTGGTTTTCACAAAAAAAACTAAAATGGTTCTAAACACGAATTGACACGCGTTACGACAGACTAGGCCCACTGTCAGGGGTGATGTGGCATGACTTAATGGATAGGGATGCATGTATGAGATAGGTTGTAAATTTTGGGTTTTTTTGAAAAGCTCTCTTCCTCTTCCCCATCCCATCCCACGTCCCTGCCCTTGGCCTGGCACCGTCGTCGCTGGATGCCCACGGCGCCGATACCACCAGGATCCCTTCGCTGCGTTGCCCCTCGTAATGGCGACGGCGTGGGTGTGGTCTCTCAGCTGGAGTCTGCAGATCGTACGATGTGGTGGACGTCGTTGTCGCGTCTCCACCGTCCCCGAACAAGAAGGCGTAGAGCCTCCCTATCTCGTGTGCTACCGTGGAGCAATAAGCCGCAGGCTCTCCCGGATGGTGTGGGTGCAGTCTCTTAGCCGCCAAGCAAGAAGGTGTGCCAAGAGAGGAGGATAGAGCAGCCACCCGCGCGCACGAGTTCAGCAGTAGGCCGGCGGCAGGGGAATGCGGCGTCTACGTCCGATGGTAGCCATGGTGCTGGCAGATTCCCACGACGGCATTGGCCTCCAGGCCGACGAGATCGATGGCCGGAGCATGGTCACGGGGCAGGTGGTCGACGGCGGACATGCCCTCGACCTTGGGGTAGCGGAGGGGAGGGGGACCAGACGACTCTGGCGCGGTCGCGGGGAGGATGACCGGCATCCATGGCGAGGCAACAAGTAGGTGGGATGAAGAGGGGTGGAGGACCGATGGCCCACCTCATCGGAGTTCAATGGTGGCTGTGTGCACACCAGACGGATGAGGTCAACGGGTGAGGCTATGGCCTCGTCAGATTTTTTATTTTATTTTGCCATGTCAATTTGATGTGCCACCTCATCTTGACTAGTGGGCCCAAGTGTCTTTTTTAGAAAAGGCCTCCAAAACTGCAACCTTACTAATATGTGCACCTCTGTCCATTTGAGTGATGCCACGTCATACCCCTGCAGGTGGCCCCCTCCCCAGGTTCGTTTTCAATTCGTGTTTAGAACCTGTTTAGTGCATTTTGCAAAAATATCAGCAAAATGTTGTAGTTTTTTGCTCCCGAAACATAAAGTGGTACCAAAATCGAAATTTATCCCAAAATGTGGTGGTTCTATGCTAACAACTCCGTTATTGGGATATTCTATCTACCGGTTGTCTCGTTCTGAAGATCGGGCAAACCCTGAGAGGATCAGGTGGGATCCTCGTATCATCCATTTAATAATTCACAATTCATCCAAATAATATATAGTATGGCTGCATATGATTTTTGATCAGTGGGGATAATCTACAATAAACCCCAAATCCCCGCGTAGATTCAGTCGAGTTATAGAGTTGTTAATGCATTAGTATATAATCCTTGTTGCGAAAAATGTCAAATTTGTCAGGTTTTGATGTTGCTAATGCTGAATATTTGCTCAAATTAGAACTGTATATTTTCCTGAACTGATGATATTCATTTATATATTCCATTTGCGTATTTGGCTGAACAAAACTATAGCAGCCTGTATGTTACACTGGTGGAACCGGGTCCTCTAACTGGCAGAAGCAAAGTTTAGACAAGCATGCGGCGGGGCTATCCTTCCTCTCGGTTCCAAGTGGTTTCGTCACCGGCACTGACGAGGATGTCATGTGGAATCAAAAATACACATCCTTCCGGGTCTCTGTAGATGTCAAAAAATAAAAGAGGCAGAGGAGCTTTTGGAGGCAAGGCCTAGCTTACTGCGGGCCCACTTATCTAAGGCCCAGGCCCCACTGATTGCAGACCCACCTACCCACCTATTCAAAAATTTCCAAAATTTGGGTAGCCCAAATTGCCGCCTGGTCGAAATTTCAAATATCGAAATGCCCCTTCTTCCCGCGAGTCTTGTTTGAGTAGCCCAATTTGCCGCCTGGTCAAAATTTCGAATATCGAAATGCCCCTTCTGCCCGGGTCGAGGGTACTCTAGTGACTTGTAACCCAGAGGCTTAGACCCGGTCAGTTTTCCCAATTCTACGAACCCTAGATCCCGACATCCACCAGCGCTCGCATGCTACTTCTCGCTCGCGTTCGCCGGAAACATCGTCTCCCTCGGCGCCTCCACCTGCCGGCCTACTACAATCCCTTCTCCCATCACACGCATTATCGTTTTAGCTGGCGATGACGATGCCCAGTGGTCCACCATTGGTATAGTTCCCCTTTCGCACAAACTCTATTTGACTATTTATTGATGTCGCGTTTGTTTGGTCGACTTATATGAATTAGCTTGTTGGTTGCTAAACTATATGATGGATCTCACTACGTTGGTTCATTACGTGCGTTTCATTGTTTCCTTCATTTTGTTAATCATGCACTCACACACATCCTATACACTGTCGCGTTTGTGGTTATTATCTTAGATCTCTACATATTAAAGAACACCCTGAGCTGTAGCGGCCCTAGCGAACTTGTACATTCTCATCCACCGGAGTTTGTTGCTAGCAGAGTAGCTTAGGTCAAAGTTCCTCCATCTTGTTGTTCCTCATTATATATGAGTTGTTTGATTTGCAGTGCAATTTTTGTCACGTATACTCTATTTGTATGTGTTGTTATGTTCTTCATGTCAAGCTTCATCTATTTCCTGTGTCCCACGAAAGTTGTCTGAGATTTGACAAAAAATGGATGTATCTACTGATAGTACTAGCAAAGGCAACCAAAAGTCTGAACTGATGGAACGTGCTAGTACAATCCACTTATACACTTCACAACAACCCCTCTCACATGTGACACGACAGATACCATGTCAAGCATGTACTACCCAATGCAACATGAAGTCCGAACAGATGGAAAGGTCTAGTACAATCAACTTATACACTTCACAACACATCTTACCAGCCCAGCAATACCTGATGGTGCTCCAGTGATGGCGCCAGACAACCTTGGTGGCGGTTTTTGTGGAAGAGTTTGGGAAACCCCAAGAGGAATGTGTGATGAGCACAACATCAAGTTTTCCCTCAGTAAGAAACCAAGGTTTAATCGACCAGTAGGAGAAAGACGTGACTTTTGAAGGTGTTGCTAGCTGACTAGTGGCATGGCGCACTACCGGTGTCAGCAAAAACGTGGAACCTACACACAAAACAACCAAAGCACTTGCCCCAACTTACAGTGAGGTTGTCAATATCACTGGTTTGCTGAACACAAAGGATTATACGTATCGATTGGAAAGAGATGTTTGCAGTAATTAAACAGAACAGAGGTTTGCAGTAAGTAAAAGAGCGGGATTGCAGTGGTTGAATTTATCAGCGTAAAGGAAAGGACCGAGGTCCACAGTTCACTAGAGGTGTCTCTCCATAAAGATACATATCATGTTGGGTGAACAAATTACAGCTGGGCAATTGACAGAATATCAACCATACATGACAAAATGATTGCTATGAGATTCATTTTGGCATTACAACATAATACATAGATCGTAATCCAACTGCGTCTATGACTAATAATCCACCTTTCGGTTATCGTCCGAACCCCTTTCAGTATTAAGTTGCAAGCAACAGATTATCGCATTAAGCAATGTGTGTAAAGTAAACAATAGAATTACTCTTGGATAAAACATTATTGTTTTCTCCCTAGTAGCAAAAACATATCTACAATCTTAGAAGTTGTTGTCACTCTTCTAGAAAACTAGAGGCATGAACCTACTATCGAGCATAAATACCCCCTCTTGGAGTCACAAGCATCTACTTGGCCAGAGTATCTACCAGCAACGGAGAGCAAGTAAGATCAAAAATAACATACAACATGAATATATAGTCAATCTCAACATAGTATACAATATTCATCGGATCCCAGCAAACACAACATGTAGGATTACATAACGATGATCTTGATCATGTAGGACAGCTAACAAGATCTAAATATGAGGTACAAATTGGAGAAGACAACCATCTAGCTACTGCAATGGACGCATAGTCCAGGGATGAACTACTCACGCATCACTTCGGAGGCGGGCATGGAAATGTAGATGCCTCCTGCGATGATTTTCCCCTCCGGAAGGGTGCCGGGAAGAGCTTTAGAACCCCCCGAGATGGGTTCTGCGATGGAGGCCGTGATACGTCTCAAACGTATCTATAATTTCTTATGTTCCATGCTAGTTTTCTAACAATACTCACATGTTTTATATATACTTTATATCATTTATACGCATTTTCCGGCACTAACCTGTTAACAAGATGCCGAAGCGCCAGTTCCTGTTTTCTGCTGTTTTTGGTTTCAGAAATCCTGCACAGGAAATATTCTCGGAATTGGACGAAACAAAATCCCACGGTCTTATTTTGCACGGAGCCTTCCAGAAGTCCGAAGGGGAGACGAAGAGGGGCCACGAGGCGGCCACCCCACAAGGCGGCGCGGTGGGGCCCCTGGCCGCGCCGGCCTAAGGTGTAGGCCCCTCGAGCCTCTCCCGACTCTGCCTCTTCGCCTATTTATTCTCTCCGTCGCGAAAACCCTATTACCGAGAGCCAAGATACGGGAAAAGTTCCAGAGACGCCGCCGCCGCCAATCCCATCCCATCCCGTGGGATTCAGGAGATCGCCTCCGGCACCCTGCCAGAGAGGGGAATCATCACCCGGAGGACTCTACATCACCATGATCGCCTCCGGACTGATGTGTGAGTAGTTCATCCTTGGACTATGGGTCCACAGCAGTAGCTAGATGGTTGTCTTCTCCTCATGTGCTATCATGTTAGATCTTGTGAGCTGCCTATCATGATCAAGATCATCTATTTGTAATGCTACATGTTGTGTTTGTTGGGATCCGATGAATATGGAATACTATGTCAAGTTGATTATTGATCTATCATATATGTGTTGTTTATGATCTTGCATGCTCTCCGTTGCTAGTAGAGGCTCTGGCCAAGTTGATACTTGTGACTCCAAGAGGGAGTATTTATGCTCGATAGTGGGTTCATGCCTCCATTGAATCGGGACGATGACGATGAAAGTTCTAAGGTTATGGATGTGCTGTTGCTACTAGGGATAAAACAACAATGCTTTGTCTAAGGATATTTGTATTGTTTACATTACGCACCGTACTTAATGCAATTGTCTGTTGTTTGCAACTTAATACTGGAAGGGGTGCGGATGCTAACCCGAAGGTGGACTTTTTAGGCATAGATGCATGTTGGATAGCGGTCTATGTTCTTTGTCGTAATGCCCTAAGTAAATCTCATATTAGTCATCATGATATGTATGTGCATTGTTATGCCCTCTCTATTTGTCAATTGCCCAACTGTAATTTGTTCACCCAACATGCTATTTCTTATTGGAGAGACACCACTAGTGAACTGTGGACCCCGGTCCATTCTTTTACATCCGAATACAATCTACTGCAATCATTGTTCTCTACTGTTCTTTGCAAACAAACATCATTCTCCACACCATACGTTTAATCCTTTGTTTACAGCCAGCCGGTGAGATTGACAACCTCACTGTTAAGTTGGGGCAAAGTATTTTGATTGTGTTGTGCAGGTTCCACGTTGGCGCCGGAATCCCCGGTGTTGCGTCGCACTACACTCCTTCACCAACAACTTTCACGTGGCCTTCATCTCCTACTGGTTCGATAACCTTGGTTTCTTACTGAGGGAAACTTGATGTTGTACGCATCACACCTTCCACTTGGGGTTCCCAACGAACGTGTGCTTCACGCGTCATCAAGCTAAATTTCTGGCGCCGTTGCCGGAGAGATCAAGACACGCTGCAAGGGGAGTCTCCCACATCCAATCTCTTTACTTTGTTATTGTCTTGCTTTACTTTATTTTATTTTCTGTCTTGTCTGCTTTCTTTATATCAAAAACACAAAAAAATTAGTTACTTGCATTTACTTTACTTAATTTAGTTTGCTTTACTTATTTTTATTATTGTTAAAATGAATACTCCTGAGAACACTAAGTTGTGTGATTTCACTAGCACAAATAATAATGATTTCATATGCACACCTATTGCTCCACCTCGCTACTACAGCATAATTTTATGAAATTAAACCTGCTTTACTAAATCTTGTTATGAGAGAGCAATTTTTTGGTGTTAGTACTGATGATGCTGCTGCCCATCTTAATAATTTTGTTGAACTTTGTGAAATGCAAAAGTATAAGGATGTAGATGGGGACATTATAAAACTGAAATTGTTTCCTTTCTCTCTAAGAGGAAGAGCTAAAGATTGGTTGCTATCTTTGCCTAAAAATAGTATTGATTCATGGACTAAATGTAAGGATGCTTTCATTGGTAGATATTATCCTCCTGGCTAAAATTATATCTTTGAGAAGTAGCATAATGAATTTTAAGCAATTGGATAATGAACATGTTGCCCAAGCATGGGAAAGAATGAAATCTTTGGTAAAGAATTGCCCTACCCATGGACTAACTACTTGGATGATCATCCAAACCTTTTATGCAGGATTGAATTTTTCTTCGAGGAACCTATTGGATTCAGCTGCTGGAGGTACTTTTATGTCCATCACCTTGGGCGCCGCAACAAAGCTTGATAATATGATGATCAATTACTCTGAATGGCACACTGAAAGGACTCCACAAGGTAAGAAGGTAAATTCGGTTGAAGAAACTTCCTCCTTGAGTAATAAGATTGATGTTATTATGTCTATGCTTGTTAATGGTAGATCTAATGTTGATCCTAATAATGTTCCTTTAGCTTCATTGGTTGCTCAAGAAGAGCATGTTGATGTGAACTTCATTAAAAATAATAATTTCAACAACAATGCTTATAGGAATAATTCTGGTAACAACTATAGGCCATATCCTTCTAATAATAGTAACGGTTATGGTAATTCTTACAACAATAGTAGGAGTGTACCCTCTGGTCTTGAAGCCATTCTTAAAGAATTTATTAGTACACAAACTACTTTTAACAAATCTGTTGAAGAAAAGCTTGGTAAAATTGATGTTCTTGCTTCTAAGGTTGATAGTCTTGCTGCTGATGTTGATCTATTAAAATTGAAAGTTATGCCTAATGAAACTAAAGATATTAAGTCATTTTCTACAGCAAAATCTATCCAAGTTCGAATTAATGAAAATATTAGATTGATGGCTGAATTGCATGCTAGGTGGGAAAGAGAAGAAAAATTTGCTAAAGAGAATAATGTAGCTAAAGTTTGGACTATTACCACCACTAGTAATGTTGATGCTTCACATGTTGCTAAACCTCCTACTATCAATGGTAAAATAATTGGTCTTGGCAATGTTTCTACTCCTAATGCAAAGCGTGCAAAACTGCCTGAAACTGCTAAAACTGCTGAAACTGTTTGTGATAAAGTGCTGAAATTTTTCAGAACATTGGGGACAATGATCCCATTGCTTTAGATCATAATGGTTTAGATTTTGATAATTGTCATATCTCTGAAGTTATTAAGTTCTTGCAAAAACTTGCTAGAAGTCCTAATGCTAGTGCTATAAATTTGGCCTTTACAAAACATATTACAAATGCTCTCATAAAAGCTAGAGAAGAGAAATTAAAACTTGAAACTTCTATTCCTAGGAAATTGGAAGATGGCTGGGAGCCCATCATTAAGATGAAGGTCAATGATTTTGATTGTAATGCTTTATGTGATCTTGGTGCAAGTATTTCCGTTATGCCTAAGAAACTCTATGATATGCTTGACTTGCCACCATTGAAGAATTGTTATTTGGATGTTAATCTTGCTGATAATTCTATAAAGAAACCTTTGGGGAGGATTGATAATGTTCACATTACGGTTAACAATAACCTTGTCCCCGTTGATTTTGTTGTCTTGGATATTGAATGCAATGCATCTTGTCCTATTGTTTTGGGAAGACCCTTTCTTCGAACTGTTGGTGCTATTATTGATATGAAGGAAGGGAATATTAAGTATCAATTCCCTCTTAAGAAAGGTATGGAACACTTCCCTAGAAAGAGAATGAAGTTACCTTTTGATTCTATTATTAGAACAAATTATGATGTTGATGCTTCATCTCTTGATAATACTTGATTTACACTTTCTGCGCCTAGCTGAAAGGCGTTAAAGAAAAGCGCTTATGGGAGACAACCATTATTTTACTTCTGTAATTTTTGTTTTATATTTGTGTCTTGGAAGTTGTTACTACTGTAGCAACCTCTCCTTATCTTTACTTTATTGCATTGTTGTGCCAAGTAAAGTCTTTGATAGTAAGGTTGATACTAGATTTGGATTTCTGCGCAGAAACAGATTTCTTGCTGTCACGAATTTGAGTAGATCTCTCTGTAGGTAACTCAGAAAAATCTGCGAAACATCATGAGTAATCCTCAGATATGTATGCAACTTTCACTCAATTTGTGCTTCTTCATCTGAGCATGTTAAGTGCCTCTAAAAAAATTGTCTTTACGGATTGTTCTGTTTTGACAGATTCTGCCTTTTATTTCACATTGCCTCTTTTACTGTGTTGAGTGGATTTCTTTGTTCCATTAACTTTCAGTAGCTTTGGGTAATGTCCAGAAGTGTTAGGAATGATTGTGTTACCTCTGAACATGTGAATTTTTGATTATGCACTAACCCTCTAATGAGATTGTTTTAAGTTTGGTGTGGAGGAAGTTTTCAAGGGTCAAGAGGGGAGGATGATACAATATGATCAAGAAGAGTGAAAATTCTAAGCTTGGGGATGCCCCCGTGGTTCATCCCTGCATATTTCAAGAAGACTCAAGCATCTAAGCTTGGGGATGCCCAAGGCATCCCCTTCTTCATCGACAGCTTATCAGGTCACCTCTAGTGAAACTATATTTTTATTCCGTCACATCTTATGTGCTTTACTTGGAGCGTCTGTATGTTTTTATTTTTGTTTATGTTTGAATAAAATCGGACCCTAGCATTCTTTGTGTGGGAGAAAGACACGCTCCTCTTGTTCATATGAACACTGGTGTTCTTAGCTTTACTTTTAATGTTCATGGCGAAGGTTGAAAACTGCTTCGTTCATTGTTATTTGGTTGGAAACAGAAAATGCTTCATGTGGTAATTGGTATATTGTCTTGAATAATTTGATACTTGGCAATTGTTTTGAATAATAGATCATGTTTAAGCTCTTGCATCATGTAGTTTGAACCTATTAGTGGAGAATTACTGTAGAGCTTGTTGAAATTTGGTTTGCATGATTGGTCTCTCTAAAAGTCTAGATATTTTCTGGTAAAGTGTTTGAACAACAAGGAAGACAGTGTAGAGTCTTATAATGCTTGCAGTATGTTCTTATGTAAGTTTTGCTGTACCGGTTCATACTTGTGTTTGCTTCAAACAACCTTGCTAGCCAAAGCCTTGTACTGAGAGGGAATGCTTCTCGTGCATCCAAAACCTTGAGCCAAAACCTATTCCATTTGTGTCCACCATACCTACCTACTATGTGGTATTTCTCTGCCATTCCAAAGTAAATTGCTTGTGTGCTACCTATAAAATTTCATTCCTTGTCTTTGCAATATATAGCTCATGGAAAAGTAGCTTAAAAACTATTGTGGTAAAGAATATGTAGCTTATGTATCTTATTTCTTATAAGTTGCTTGTTGAGCGGTAACCATGTTTCTGGGGACGCCATCAACTATTACACTTTTGTTGAATATCATGTGAGTTGCTATGCATGTTCGTCTTGTCTGATGTAAGGGTGATTTGTCATGATTAAATGGTTTGAGTATGCATATTGTTAGAGAAGAACATTGGGCCGCTAACCCATATGAATTATTACTACCGTTGACAAAGTTGTTTCCATGTTTTCAAAATAAAAGCTCTAGCACAAATAGTAATCCCTGCTTCACTCTGCGAAGGGCCTTTCTTTTACTTTATGTTGAGTCAGTTTACCTACTTCTTTCTATCTTAGAAGCAAACACTTGTGTCAACTGTGTGCATTGATTCCTACATACTTGCTTATTTGCATTCATCATATTACTTTGTGTTGACAATTATCCATGAGATATACATTTTGAAGTTGAAAGCAACTTTGAAACTTATATCTTCCTTTATGTTGCTTCAAAACCTTCTATTAAGAATTTATTGCTTTATGAGTTAACTCCTATGCAAGACTTATTGATGCTTGTCTTGAAAGTATTATTCATGAAAAGTCTTTGCTATATGATTCAGTTGTTTAGTCATTATCTTTACCATTGCCTCAAATCACTTCATTCATCTCATATGCTTTACAATAGTATTGATCAAGATTATGATTGTAGCATGTCACTTCAGAAATTATCCTTGTTATTGTTTACCTACTCGAGGGCGAGTAGGAACTAAGCTTGGGGATGCTTGATGTCTTCGCACACTCCTTTTCCTGTAGACAGTGTTGGGCCTCCAAGAGCAGAGGTTTGTAGAACAGCAGCAAGTTTTCCCTTAAGTGGATCACCCAAGGTTTATCGAACTCAGGGAGGAAGAGGTCAAAGATATCCCTCTCAAGCAACCCTGCAATCACAATACAAGAAGTCTCTTGTGCCCCCAACACACCTAATACACTTGTCAGATGTATAGGTGCACTAGTTCGTCGAAGAGATAGTGAAATACAAGTGGTATGAATGTATATGAGTGACAATAGCAATCTGAATAAAATATGGCAGCGAGTAAACATGCAATGGAACAGTAAACAAACGGAGATTCGATGTTTGGAAACAAGGCCTAGGGATCCTACTTTCACTAGTGGACACTCTCAACAATGATCACATAATAGAACCACTCTACACTCTCTTGTTGGATGACAAACACCATTAATTGTGTAGGGCTACAAAGCTCCTCAATGCCGGAGTTAACAAGCTCCACAACATTCGATGTTCATATTTAAATAACCTTAGAGTGCACGATAGACCAACACAATTATACCGAGTACTAACATAGCATGCACACTGTCACCGACAAGCTATGAAAGGGGGAATAGATCACATCGATACCATCGTAGTAATAGTTAACTTCATAATCTACAAGAGATCACAATCATAGCATATACCAAGTACTTCATGATGCACACACTGTCACAATTACATCATGGAGGAGGAATAGACTACTTTAATAACATCACTAGAGTAGCACATAGATGATATTCAAATAGATCACAAAGAGAGAGAGATGAACCACATAGCTACAGCGGAGCCCTCAGCCCCGGAGGTGAATTACTCCCTCCTCACCATGGAGGCAGCGATGGCGGTGAAGATGGCGGTGGAGATGGCTTCCGGGGGCAATTCCCCGTCCCGGCAGGGTGCCGGAACAGAGACTTCTGTCCCCCGAATTGGAGTTTCGCGATGGCGGCGGCTCTGGAAGGTTTTCTCGGGTTTCGTCAATCGGGCTCGATGTTTTAGGTCAGGGAGCTTTAAATAGGCGAAGAGGCGGAGTCTCAGGGGCCACGGGGCCTCCTCACACTAGGGGGGCGCCCCCCTGGGCCGCGCCGCCCACCCGTGTGTGGCCCCCAGGGCTCCCCTCTAGTCCCCCTTTGACTTTCTGGAAGGTTCCGGGAAAAATAAGATGTTGGGCATTGATTTCATCCGATTCCGAGAATATTTCCTTTGTAGGATTTCTGAAACCAAAAACAGCAGAAAACAAAGAATCGGCACTTCGGCATCTCGTCAATAGGTTAGTTCCGGAAAACGCATCAAAACGATATAAAGTGTGAACAAAACATGTAGGTATTGTCATAAAACAAGCATGGAACATCGGAAATTATAGATACGTTGGAGACGTATCAGCATCCCCAAGCTTAGTTCCTACTCGTCCTCGAGTAGGTAAACGATAACAAAGATAATTTCTGAAGTGACATTCTACTTACATAATCCTGATCATACTATTGTAAAGCATATGAGATGAATGAAGTGATTCAAAGCAATGGTAAAGACAATGATTAAACAACTGAATCATATAGCAAAGACTTTTCATGAATATTACTTTCAAGACAAGAATCAATAAGTCTTGCATAAGAGTTAACTCATAAAGCAATAAATTCAAAGTAAAGGTATTGAAGCAACACAAAGGAAGATTTAAGTTTCAGCGGTTGCTTTCAACTTTCAACATGTATATCTCATGGATAGTTGTCAATGCAAAGTAATATGATGAATGCAAACATGCAAGTATGTAAGAATCAATGCACAGTTGACACAAGTGTTTGCTTTTAAGATGGAAGGAAGTGGGTAAACTGACTCAACATAAAAGTAAAAGAATGGCCCCTCGAAGAGGGAAGCATGGATTGCTATATTTGTGCTAGAGCTTTTATTTTGAAAACAAGAAACAATTTTGTCAACGATAGTAATAAAGCATATGTATTATGTATAAGATGTCCTACAAGTTGCAAGCCTCATGCATAGTATACCAATAGTGCCCGCACCTTGTCCTAATTAGCTCGGATTACCTGGATTATCATTGCAATACATATGTTTTAACCAAGTATCACAAAGGGGTACCTCTATGCCGCCTGTACAAAGTTCTAAGGAGAAAGCTCGCATTGGATTTCTCGTTTTTGATTATTCTCAACTTAGACATCCATACCGGGACAACATAGACAACAGATAATGGACTCCTCTTTAATGCATAAGCATTCAACAACAGATAATATTCTCATAAGAGATTGAGGATTGTTGTCCAAACTGAAACTTCCACCATGGATCATGGCTTTAGTTAGCGGCCCAATGTTCTTCTCTAACAATATGCATGCTCAAACCATTCAACTCATGGTAAATCGCCCTTACTTCAGACAAAACGAACATGCATAGCAACTCACATGATATTCAACAAAGGGTAGTTGATGGCGTCCCCAGGAACATGGTTATCGCACAGCAAGCAACTTAATAAGAAATAAGATACATAAGTACATATTCAATACCACAATAGTTTTTAGGTTATTTGTCCCATGAGCTATATATTGCAAAGACAAAGGATATAAATTTAAAGGTAGCACTCAAGCAATTTACTTTGGAATGGCAGAGAAATACCATGTAGTAGGTAGGTATGGTGGACACAAATGGCATAGTTATTGGCTCAAGGATTTGGATGCACGAGAAGTAATCCCTCTCAATACAAGGCTTAGTCTAGCAAGTTTGTTTGAAGCAAACACAAGTATGAACCGGTACAGCAAAACTTACATAAGAACATATTGCAAGCATTATAAGACTCTACACTGTCTTCCTTGTTGCTCAAACACCTTACCAGAAAATATCTAGACTCTAGAGAGACCAATCATGCAAACCAAATTTCAACAAGCTCTATGTAGTTCTTCATTAATAGGTGCAAAGTATATGATGCAAGAGTTTAAACATGATCTATATGTGCACAACAATTGCCAAGTATCAGATTATTCAAGACATTATACCAATTACTACATGTAGCATTTTCTGTTTCCAACCATATAACAATGAACGAAGCAGTTTCAACCTTCGCCATGAACATTAAAAGCCAAGAACATATGTGTTCATATGAACCAACGGAGCGTGTCTCTCTCCCACACAAGCATTTATTCAGAGAATGAAAATAACAAAACGAAAATAAAAGCACACAGACGCTCCCAGTAAAGTACATAAGATGTGACCGAATAAAAATATAGTTTCAAGAGAAGTGACCTGATAAGTTGTCGATGAAGAAGGGGATGCCTTGGGCATCCCCAAGCTTAGATGCCTGAGTCTTCTTGAAATATGCAGGGATGAACCACGGGGGCATCCCCAAGCTTATACTTTTCACTCTTCTTGATCATATTATATCATCCTCCTCTCTTGATCCTTGAAAACTTCCTCCACACCAAACTCAAAACAAACTCATTAGAGGGTTAGTGCATAATCAAAAATTCACATGTTCAGAGGTGACACAATCTTTCTTAACACTTATGGACATTGCCCAAAGCCACTGGAAGTTAATGGAACAAAGAAATCCATCAAACATAGCAAAACAGGCAATGCGAAATAAAAGGCAGAATCTGTCAAAACAGAATAGTCCGTAAAGACGAATTTTTTAGGTGCACCAGACTTGCTCAGATGAAAATGCTCAAATTTAATGAAAGTTGCGTACATATCTGAGGATCACTCACGTAAATTGGCAGATTTTTCTGAGTTACCTACAGAGACTACTGCTGAAATTCGTGACAGCAAGAAATCTGTTTCTGCGCAGTAATCCAAATCTTGTATCAACCTTTCTATCAAAGACTTTACTTGGCACAACAATGCAATAAAATAAAGATAAGGAGAGGTTGCTACAGTAGTAACAACTTTCAAGACACAACAAAACAGTAGCAAAATAAAGACATGGGTTATCTCCCAAGAAGTGCTTTCTTTATAGCCATTAAGATGGGCTCAGCAATTTTAATGATGCACTCGCAAGAAATAAAAGTTGAAGCAAAAGAGAGCATCAAAAAGCAAATTCAAAACACATTTAAGTCTAACCCACTTCCTATGCAAAGGAATCTTGTACACAAATGAATTCATGAAGAACAAAGTGACAAGCATAGGAAGATAAAACACGAGTAACTTCAAGATTCTCAACATAAAGAGGGGAAACTTAATATTATTAAGATGCATATAACCATGATTCCCTCTCTCATAATAACTTTCAGTAACATCATTGATGAAATCCACAATATACCCATCACTTAAAACACTCTTATCATGGTTCATATGCATAGAAGTATCATTAATTTTGGCATAAGAAGAGTTCTTCTCATTAATAGTAATTGGAGCAAGATTATTATCAAGAATTTGAACATGGTAAACAAGTTGCATATTAAGGGAATTGTTTTTGGCAATCCAATCATAACTATGACAAGTTTCATAAGGATAGTTATAACCTATATCATAGCATTCTTTATAATAATCATCAAAGGTCGAAGGCGTAGTGTCATCATAAGAAATAGAATAGTTATCTTTCACAGTAAGTTCATCTGTGACCATACCATCATTGTTACTAGAAGGAGATGTATCAAACATATAATGATCAGTAGCAAAAGGATTTTCAAACACCTCATCCCCAAGCTTAGAGCTTTCTATATCATTATGGGAGGAAGCATGGATAGTACTGATACTATGGCAATTATTATCATCATCATTTTCAGAATTAGTTTCCCAGAGATTTTTAATATCTAAAATAGCGTGCTCTTCTAAATCATGATCACTAATGTATGTAAAGGGCATAGGAAGATCATTGTATTCAGATTCATTATCATAATAGTCATTAGGAGCAACATACTTACGGTTACCTATCGTTATCTCATTCACGCGGGGATATGCTGTTACCTCTTTCTTTTTATTCCCCTTCTTCTTCTTCTTCGTTCCCTTCTTCTTCTCATTCTCCTCGTTCCCTTCTTTAGGAAGGAGAGGCTTGATGGGAGGCTCCTCCACATAACCTGATTTATTTCCAGAAACAATAGAAGAAACTTGGGAGGATTCCTCCTTTTCGTTAATAAGTTCAAAACACACAGCGGTCCTATCATATTTTGGCAAGGTGTCATCTTCTAAAATATTTTGTATGTCAGTATTTGTGTGGCAATGATCAATGCAATAAGAAAAACACCCATGCAGGACAACATCAATATCATGATCACTCATATGTAACAAAGAGATTTTTCTTGATAGCACTTCACACCACAAAAATAAAGTAAGTTCATCATGCTGATTAGGAGTAATTTCATCATCACAATACAAATTTGCAGCACTCATGGGGTTCAAATTATCATTGGAGGAGCATTGAAAATTAAAATGACCCACTCTATGGCAAAGTTCACAAATAAAAGGATAGAGGGCACAAACTTTTTTACCAAGATCATCTAGAGCCCTAGACCACTTTCTAGTTTTTTCATTAATATGATGGATACAATATTCATCTTCGATTTGATTAATTCCACAAGGTCTATGCATTCCACAAAAATTAACATGCTTATAGGAAATAGCAGTCTTAGGAGTTTGAGCATGTTTATTGCAATCATTAACAACAATTTCATCCTTCATGCAAGCATCTTTAAAAGGTTCATGATACTTATCAAAATTCTTCCTAGGCAATTCAAAATGAGAGGCAAAAGCTTTATAAAGATTTGCAGCAACTTGAGAGTCAAGACCATAAGTAGCACTCATATTTCGAAATTTACCAGTATCCATAAAAGTTTCAATGCATTCATAATCATAATTTATACCTGACTCTTTACCTTTGTCGTTCTCCCAATCTTCAGTATTCTCCTGAATCCGATCAAGAAGGTCCCATCTAGCTTCAACCTCCTTGCTTGTGAAAGATCCCTCCAAACAGGCATCTAGATAGTCCTTGTGATGTCCTGAAAGCCTTGCATAAAAATTATTAATAATAACATTACGGGGGAGCTCATGAATGGGACATTTGAGCATTAGTGACTTCAATCTCCCCCATGCTTGAGAAATACTCTCTCCATCACGAGGATAAAATTTATAAATGTAATTCCTATCAATATGCACTTCATGAGGAGGATAAAATTTAGAATAAAAGAGAGAAACAATTTCCTCCCAACCAAGAGAATGACTATTCTTCAGCAATTTATACCAATGCGCCGCTTTACCAGACAGCAAAATAAAGAATAGTTTCTTCCTCACTTCATCCATAGAGATACCTGCACACTTGAATAACCCGCATAATTCATGCAAAAACAATGAATGATCTCCAGGATGGACAGTTCCATCCCCTTCATAGCGGTTATCCATAACACATTCAATAATTTTCATGGGTATCTCGAAAGCAAGTACTTTGCAGTAGGTGGATTTAAAATATCACAAGCACCATTAGAGTTATCGCATATGGGAGATAAAGTATTATCGTAGCAAATTTTCTCCCCTAAAGATGGGAAGCTAAAAAGATCATAAAAACTAGCTTCCCCAAGCTTAGACTTCTCCATAGCATTAGCAGTGATTGCGTTCATACTAATAACATTGCTACTAGCATGCAAATATGGTTCCATAGGTTTTCTAATTTTCGCATCACACAATTCATGTCTTAACTTAGGAAATAAATTAAAAAGCTCACAGTTGTTTTTCATTATGCCTTACTAGTGTAAAACAAGAAACAAAAAGATGCAATTGTAGGATCTAAAGGAAATAGCTTCGAGCACTTACAACGGCACCAGAAAATAACTTAGTTACCTGGGACCGGAGTGTGAGTGCCTTTTACCTTTCCTCCCCGGCAACGGCGCCAGAAAATAGCTTGATGTCTACGCACGCTTCTTTTCCTGTAGACAGTGTTGGGCCTCCAAGAGCAGAGGTTTGTAGGACAGCAACTAGTTTTCCCTTAAGTGGATCACCCAAGGTTTATCGAACTCAGGGAGGAAGAGGTCAAAGATATCCCTCTCAAGCAACCCTGCAATCACGATACAAGAAGTCTCTTGTGTCCCCAACACACCTAATACACTTGTCAGATGTATAGGTGCACTAGTTCGGTGAAGAGATAGTGAAATACAAGTGATATGGATGTATATGAGTGGTAATAGCAATCTGAATAAAATATGGCAGTGAGTAAACATGCAATGGAACAATGAACAAACGGAGATTCGATGTTTGGAAACAAGGCCTAGGGATCCTACTTTCACAAGTGGACACTCTCAACAATGATCACATAATAGAACCACTCTACACTCTCTTGTTGGATGACAAACACCATTAATTGTGTAGGGCTACAAGAGCACCTCAATGCCGGAGTTAACAAGCTCCACAACATTCGGTGTTCATATTTAAATAACCTTAGAGTGCATGATAGACCAACGCAATTATACCGAGTACTAACATAGCATGCACATTGTCACCGACAAGCTATGAAAGGGGGAATAGATCACATCGATACCATCATAGTAATAGTTAACTTCATAATCTACAAGAGATCACAATCATAGCATATACCAAGTACTTCATGATGCACACGCTGTCACACTTACATCATGGAGGAGGAATAGACTACTTTAATAACATCACTAGAGTAGCACATAGATGATATTCAACTAGATCACAAAGAGAGAGAGAGATGAACCACATAGCTACGGTAGAGCCCTCAGCCTCGGGGTGAATTACTCCCTCCTCATCATGGAGGCAGCGATGGCGGTGAAGATGGCGGTGAAGATGGCGGTGGAGATGGCTTCCGGGGGCAATTCCCCGTCCCGGCAGGGTGCCGGAACAGAGACTTCTGTCCCCCGAATTGGAGTTTCGCGATGGCGGCGGCTCGGAAGGTTTTCTCGGTGTTTCGTCAATCCGTGCTCGATGTTTTAGGCCGGGGAGCTTTAAATAGGCGAAGAGGCGGAGTCGGAGGGGCTACGGGGCCTCCTCACACTAGGGGCGCGCCCCCCGGGCCGCGCCGCCCA